>NC_074671.1:11903406-11915906 GCF_029448725.1 Salvelinus fontinalis | reverse complement strand
TGGCAGTCATCTTGTGTTGTAATGAAAGACTGTCAGTCTGTCTGTCAGCATTGGGACAGTGACAGAAACTGAAGCCTGGCTGCATGTGTAATTAGCGTTGTTTTCACAGTCATTATGGCTCTGAGAGAAGATGAATAACTATTCATTGTAATTACCAGATAGTAGACAGTAAACCATGAAGTAACAGTAAGACTGCTGTCACAACGGGGCTTGATGAAAAAACACGATGAATTTTTATCAAAACAGTTCTGTCATTTATTGCAATTTGATTTGAATCAATATGTACATTTTATTTACAGATATGAACAAGGTAAAAGTTTCCACTTTCAACTCCTGAAAGCTTTATTTTATTGGATAGCTATTGAATACCTGGTCTCAGACCTGGACTTGTGGAGCCAGATTAACAAAATGTCTCGGCTTACACAAACTCTCAGTTCTTATTAAGGAAGGTCAATATCTAATCATGAGTAGGTGCTTAATTATTTTGGTGGGTGAATCCTAGTTCTCCTGCTGGGCACAAGACTGACCCCTCTGAGCTAAAGCTAACACCAGTCTTTTTAAACATGGTTACTCACAACAGTGTGGATCACCAAACCACTTCCATGGTTTTTGTAGTAAAACAATAAGGTCTTTGGTTCCAGAGATTTCTTCATTAGTCCTACACCTGACAGCATAAAACACGTTCTACAAACATTTACATGTATATTATTCACTGAGTCCACAAAACATTAAGAACACCTGCTCCTTCCATGTCATAGACTGACCAGGTGAATCTGGGTGGAAGCTTTGATCCCTTGTTGATGTCACTTGTTAAATCCACTCCAATCAGTGTAGATGCCCACAATGCCCACTGGCTGCAAAAGGCATGGATTCTTTTAGGGGGCATTAAGGCCACACAAAGGGGATGTAGCCGGGACATTCGAGGCATTATCAAGTGCTTGTCAAATTGTGAATGAGAGACTGATGAAGTGTGTACATCATGCACAAGAAAAACAAAGCAGAGATGCTGCCTTTCATGCAACTTTTTTTCAAATCATCATTAGAGTTGCATCATGCAGCCTTAAAATGTATTAGAAATCAAAACATATAACCCAACATTTGTATCACAACTAAAGTTACACAAAACCTCTAAATTAAGCACATGGGAGTACTGTACCTGATTCTTTGTTAACCACTCAACACAGACTAGCCTCGTGTTATAATTATTCAGCTTTGTTCCACTAACCCTTTGTTCATTTGTATTCTTCATATTATAACATATATAATAATGACACGGAATTCTAAACAAATCTTGTCTGCTAAATGAACTAGTGTAGCCCACAGACATTTGGCATAGCCAGATCAGGACCTAACATAAGGAATTAGACTACATTTTCTTCATATCATGTTTCTTTAGACCACTCAAAAATAAATAATGGATTTACTGTGATGGTTTAGGCTATATTACATGGATTTATTCAATTTTTAAAGGTCTGCATCAGTGGCTTGTAGGAAGTGGAAGCCAAGAGATGCTAAATGTGTTTATGTTAATTAACAGTCAATTACTGTGAGACAGGCAGTTATTTGCTTGACATTCACCAGCTGACAAAATTTCATTACCGCCAAAGCTCTACGTGAGACTATTGAGAAACAACTACAAGGGCCAGATGAGGATCACAGTCCTCCAGGTTCCAAGTCTATGGCGCAGTTCCAATACTTAACACTAACCCAGGAAGAACATGGACTATTGTTTGGAGTAGGTCGTAGCAGTAGGCTTGGACTGGCTTCGCTCCTCTCGTGGTTTAATGGTACACTATCCACAATGTTCACGTTTCAATTCTCCCTCGGCCACTGATCAGTCACTTCCTGAACCGGCAGGTTGTCCTCCTGTCGTAGGGGGTTATGGGTAATGGAGTTTAGTGAGGACGCCACTGACGAATGGCTGACACTTTTGGAGGAGATGGAACTCTGGAACATCGGAGCTCTCTCATTGGCCTGTTCCTGGACGGGGCTTCCGAACGCATCGTCTGGCCCCTCCCCCTCGTTGCCTAGAGATGTCTGGCTGACGTAGACGACGATGACGTCAGCGTTGAAGTTCATCACCTGACCGCTAGAGATGAAGGTGGTATTGTTGTTCCCCGTCACCTGACCTGAGAGAGAGAACGAGAGAGAGAACAAGAGAGAGAGAGAGAGAGAAAGAGAGAGAACATAAGAGAAAGAGAGAGAGAGAACGAGAGAGAAAGAGAGAACGAGAGAAAGAGAGCGAACGAGAGAGAGACAGAGCGAGATAAGGGGTCAGTTTAGCCAGCACGTTAGGGGCAACCCCAGATGACTAATAGCCAGTGGGCGTGATGATGACGGTGCACAGTGACCACAGAAAGACCGTGGTTGGCTGCGGTACCTTTGACCATAGACCTGGTCAAGGACATCCTGACCATATCCTTGAACATCAGGGTTTCAGTGTGACAAGCAGTTTTCATTCTATGTGAAAATGTCCAACTTTATTCAAACCACCACTTAGACATAGAGAAGTATAGTTTGTCAGATCATTATCACAGACGACATGTCCTGTTCACTACAGAAACAGATACTGTCATTCAATCTGACGTTATACAGTGGCAAAAAAAAAGTATGTGAACCCTTTGGAATTACCTGGAATAATGCATAAATTGGTCATCAAATTTGATCTGATCTTCATCTACGTCACAACAACAGACAAACATGGTGTGCTTAAACTAATAACACACAAATTATTGTATTTGTCTTGTCTATATAGAATACACCATTTAAACATTCACTGTGTAGGTTGCAAAAAGTATGTTAACCCCTAGGTTATTGACAAAAGCTAATTGGATTCAGGAGTCAGCTAACCTGGAGTCCAATCAATGAGCCGAGATTGGAGATGTTGGTTAGAGCTGCCCTGCCCTATAAAAACACACACAAAATGTAAGTTTGCTATTCACAAGAAGCATGGCCTGATGTGAACCTTGTCTCTTTTACAAAAGAGATCTCAGAAGACATAAAGTTAAGAATTGTTGACTTGCATAAAGCTGGAAAGGGTTACAAAAGTATCTCTAAAAGCCTTGATGTTCATCAGTCCACGGTAAGACAAATTGTCTAAATGGAGAAAGTTCAGCACTGTTGCTACTCTTCCTAGGAGTGCCTGTCCTGCGAAGATGACTACAAGAGCACAGCGCAGAATGCTCAATGAGGTTAAGAAGAATCCTAGTGTGTCAGCTAGACTTACAGAAATCTCTGGAACATCTACGATACATAAAACACAAAACAAGAATCGTGTTCATGGGAGGACACCACGGAAGAAGCCACTGCTGTCCAAAAAAAACATTGCTGCACATCTGAAGTTTGCAAAAGTGCACCTGGATGTTCTACAGCTCTACTGGCAAAATATTCTGTGTACAGATGAAACTACAGTTGAGTTGTTTGGAAGGAACACAACACTATGTGTCGAGAGAAAAAGGCACAACATCATAACCTCATCCCAACTGTAAAGTATTTGCTCCCTCGGGGCCTGGACAGCTTGCTATCATCGACAGAAAAATGAATTCCCAAGTTTATCAAGACATTCTTTTAATTTAACCAGGAAAGTCAGTTAAGAACAAATTCTTATTTACAATGACGGCCTATCGGGGGAAAAGTGGGTTAACTGCCTTGTTCAGAACAACAGATTTTTACTTTGTCAGCTCAGGGATTTGATCCAGCAACCCTTCAGTTACTGGCCCAAAGGTCTAACCACTAGGCTACCTGCCACCCCTAAATTTTATTTTCAGGAGAACGTTAGGCTATCTGTCCGCCAATTGAAGCTCAACAGAAGTTGGGTGATGCAACAGGACAACGATCCAAAACACAGAAATAAATCAACAACAAAATGGCTTCAACAGAAGAAAATACACCTTCTAGAGTGGCCCAGTCAGAGTCCTGACCTCAACCCAATTGAGATGCTGTGGCATGACCTCAAGAGAGCAGTTCACACCAGACATATCAAGAATATTGCTATTTTGTAAAGAAGAATGGTTCAAAATTCCTCCTGATCGTTGTGCAGGTCTGATCCGCAACTACAGAAAATGTTTGGTTGAGGTTATTGCTGCCAAAGGAGGGTCAACCAGTTATTAAATCCAAGAGTTCACATAGTTTTTCCAACCTGCCCTGTGTTTAAGCAGACTGTGTTTGTCTATTGTTGTGACTTAGATGAAGATCAGATCAAATGTTATGACCAATTTATGCAGAAATCCAGGTATTTCCAATGGGTTCACATACTTTTTCTTGCCACTGTAACTTCCAGCTACTGTAGCATCAATCCTTGCAGCCAGACACCACACTGAGCCGTCGGAACATTCATATCAAGAGGAACAAACTTCCATCTGTTCCCTTATTTCCATATTCATAGATCACACTACTGATGGCATTTATAAACACGACCGGAAACTTACAGACATCCATGTCTGATGCCGTCTGCCGCCCATTCCAACACACCTCCTCCTCCGTTCTTTCCTTCCGTCTCGCTCTCTCTCCATTTTTCTTTCCTTCTCTAGTTCCTTTTTTAAAACTCTTTAGAAGTGCAACGAGACCCCAGACCTTCATTGAGTCACTCTTCACACATTTTTGTACACACAGACACTCACGCACACATTTATCATAACATATGTGTCAGTGTCTGGAATCACATCTGAAATAAGTTACTGGAACTGTAATACCAGTCTGTGCAGGAATACCTGCTGTCTCTGTTTACAGTAGACTGTTTACAGTTGAACTACCCTAGAGAGGCAGATAACATAAACCCTACACATGGCATAGTAAGAATAGAAAAAACTATCTGACCACATGATTGTGAAACATTTTCGTCTAAAGTGGCTTCCTCTCTTCATGTCCTTTCCTTCTTCCTTCATCATGTGATCATGTGGAAGAAGTGTCCTTGCTTCGCTCTCTGTACTGTTCTCACCTATCCTGCAGCTCTTTGTGAAGGAGAGGAGAGACAAGGAGAGGAAATCTCAATAGACTGTTGAGACTGTCCCTGTCTCTCTGAGGTGTGATCCCATGTTTAACCTCTGAGTGGGAAGTCCAGTTAATTACATGTTATTACTACATTATGGGAAACTGTGTTTATTTGCTTACTGCTGCAATGGGGCATAATTCAAGTATACAGTGATCAATGAGAGTTTGAAAGTGTGTGAGTCTGTGTATTACTCAAGGGCTGTGTATTCAGAGCACATCTTGTTTCAATTACACCTGTGGTCACTTTGAATAACCCAGTGGAACTCTGGGTAAACAGGAGTGTTGTTTGTGAGCTCACACTCAGAGAGTTAAACACCCACTCACGCACACGCACGCACACGCACACGCACACGCACACGCACACACACACACACACACACACACACACACACACTGAATGTTACAGCGTGTAATCACTGGCTCATCACACACATTCTTACTGTGTGTGGTCGTTAAACCAACAGGAGGACATTAGGTGGAAACCAATACATACATTTTGGAGGAGCAACATTGAGATTTCAGAATCATATTTTCACAGTCCTATACAATAACCCAGGTCCAATAAGAATCATATTTTCACAGTCCTATACAATAACCCAGGTCCAATAAGAATCATATTTTCACAGTCCTATACAATAACCCAGGTCCAATAAGAATCATCTTTTCACAGTCCTATACAGTAACCCAGGTCCAATAAGCCAGGAGAAACACCAGTCGATTTATTTATCTTTCCTCTTTAACAATGGTTGGAATGTATAATGACATGTGTATTTAGCCTTTTTCTTATGAGTGTGGCACTGCTAGAACTCTGCGCTGTATCTACCTGAGGTGAGTGCTGGTTCCGTGAGTTGACTCTGGAGGCTATCAGGGGCACAATCCAGTTCCGAGCCCCCAGACGAGAGCTTGTTTCCCCCACTGTTCCTCCAAGAAAGTCCCTGGTTTTGCTCACTGCTGGAGGCCTCAGAGGTCAGCTCGGACTGCCGGTCACCCACAGTTACAGAGGTCACCGAGGGGTAAGGAGATATTGTGGAGGTCAACGGGGCTTTTGTGGTGGGGGTGGAGCTTATGCTGCAGTTCAGTCTGTATAGCTCCTCCCCTTTCCCCTGTGAGCTGTCAATAAGCTGACCTTTGACCTCTGACCTGACTTGGGTCAGCGGCGGGTAGAGGTCACATGAATGGTCAGCAGGGGAGAGTGGGGAGGAGGTGGGAGAGAGGGAGAAGGGGGAGGAGGTATGGCTGCTCCTCTCAGAGCTTTTCACTTGCAGGCCCTCTACCACCTTGGCCCTCTCCCTCCCTCCATCTTTCCTTTCATCCTTCTCTCCCCCCTTGCTCTCCCCCTCTCCTCCACAGGAGCAGGTCCCGAGGGTTCCAGGGTTGACAGCCTGGCTACAGTCTTCATTATCCCCTACCTCTAATGGTTCCCTGACAGACAACACACACACACAGGAGCCAGCCCACAGTGGAGACACACACACATCCTCTGGTACAACCTCCTCACACACACCATCCTCAGAAACCTCCTCTGCCTCCCCTGACCCCTCACTCCCCACCCCCTCATCCTCCTCCTCCCTCCTCTCCTCCTTCTCATTCCTCTCCTCTTGCATCTCTTTGGTGGGTGGCAGTTTGACTTGGTCACCAGGTGTAGCTGTAGGACAGGTGTGTGGGGTTTCTGAGGGGCTGTGAGCCAGGCCAATAAGACAGGTTGTCTCACGTAGAGTGCCGCTCTGACCCTCTAGTCCCCCTCCCACGACCCCACTGTGGTAGAGAGGGGCCAGAGTCTCCTGGAAAGAGAGACAGACAGATTAGACTATTTGTCAACTGTTAATGTGTGTCATTTTGACCCCTAAAGAGAGTCTACCTTACCTGCTGTATCCTGGTCCTTTTCAGATTCTGGACACATGATCGTAAATTCACTGTAAGACATAAGAGGATGACATTAGTCAGTCATTTCACTCATTAGTCAGTCATTTTATGCCAAAACATATTTCTATAAAAGCAAAATTCCCTCAACATCATGGTCATACATAACAAATGTGATCTCTTCCTCAGGTACCTGAGAGTAGTTTGAGTTTTTCCTTGTAGCAGAAGAGCAGGAGGATGAGGAGACAGAGGCCAGTGATGACTGACAGAACCAACAGTAGGACCCAGGAGGTAGAGGCACCAGAGAGAGGGGGTCCACAGACAGCATCAGTCTGGTCGTTCCCCATCTGCTTGTCACTCTTCCCCAGACCGTTACAACTGGGAGGAGAAAACACGGGAGAGGACACATTGTAATTATTTCTGTTTTTAGCAATCCAGGCATTCCATCTCTCTTTATCTCTCTTTTTCTCTTTCTCTGCTCTCTCTCAATTCAATTCAATTCAATTCGAAAGGCTTTATTGGCATGGGAAACATATGTTTACATTGCAAAAGTAAGTGAAATAGAAAATAAAGAAAAGTTAAATAATCAATAAAAAATGTATTAATTAATTAATTACACTCACAAGTTTCAAAGGAATAGAGACATTTCAAATGTCATATTATGGCTATGTACAGTGTTATAATGATGTGCAAATAGTTAATGTAAGAAAGTAAATATAAATAAACATAAATATGGGTTGTATTTACAATGGTGTTTGTTCTTCAATGGTTGCCTTTTTTTGTGGCAACAGGTCTACTAGCATGTTACATGTGAAACAAGAGGGGAAAAACCTCTAAACCACCTTTACTCCACACAGAGATGCGTACAAAGCTCTCCCTCGCCCTCCATTTGGCAATTCTATCCTCCTGATTCCTGCATACAAGTGAAAACAAAAGCAGGAAGTACCAGTGACTAGCTTAATACGGAAGTGGTCTGATGACGTGGATGCTAAGCTACAGGACTGTTTTGCTATCACATACTGGAATATGTTCCGGGATTCATCCGATGGCATTGAGGAGTATACCACATCAGTCACCGGCTTCATTAATAAGTGCATCGATGACGTTGTCCCCACAGTGACTGAGTGTACATGCCCCAACCAGAAGCCATGGATTACAGGCAACATCCGCACTGAGCTAAAGGGCAGAGCTGCCGCTTTCAAGGAGCGGGACTCTAACCCAGACGCTTATATGAAATCCCGCGATGCCCTCCAACGAATTATCAAACAGGCAAAGCGTGAATACAGGACTAAGATTGAATCCTACCACACCAGCTCCGGATGTGGCAGGGCTGAAAACTATTCCAGACTACAAAGGGAGCCCAGTCGTGAGCTGCCCAGTGACACAAGCCTACCAGACGAGCTAAATTACTTCTATGCACGGTTCGAGGCAAGCAACAATGAAACATGCATGAGAGCACAAGCTGTTCCAGACAACTGGGTAATCATGCTCGCAGTAGCCGATGTGAGCAAGACCTTAAAACAGGTCAACATTCACAAGCCTGCAGGGCCAGACGGATTACCAGGACGTGTACTCCTAGCATGCGCTGACCAACTGCCAAGTGTCTTCACTGACATTTTCAACCTGTCCCTGGCCGAGTCTGTAATACCTGCATGTTTCAAGCAGACCCCCATGGTACATGTGCCCAAGAACACCAAGGTAACCTGCCTCAATGATTACCGAACCGTAGCACTCACGTCTGTAGTTATGAAGTGCTTTGAAAGGCTGGTCATAGCTCACATCAACAACATTAGCCCAGAAATTCTGGACCCAGTCCAATTTGCATACCGCCCCAACAGATCCACAGATGATTCTATTATAATCAACAATGAATGCCCTTTTCCACCTGGACAAAAGGAATGCCTACATGATAATGCTGTTCATTGACTACAGCTCAGCGTTCAACACCCGTTACGAAGTCCACTGGCTCCTGGACTTCCTAACGGGCCACCCCAGGTGGTAAGGGTAGACCACAACACATCTCCTATGCTGAACCTCAACACGGGGGCTCCTCAGGGGTGCGTGCTTAGTCCCCTCCTGTACTCCCTGTTCACCCATGACTGAGTGGCCAAGCACGACTCCAACACTATCATTAAGTATGCCTGGAACTGTGGTGCCAGGACAACAACCTCTCCCTCAAAGTGATCAAGACAAAGGAGATGATCGTGGACTACAGGAAAAGGAGGGCCGAGCATGCCCCCATTCTCAGCGACAGGGCTGTAGTGGAGCAGGTTGACAGCTTCAAGTTCCTTGGTGTCCACATCACCAACAAATTATCATATTCCAAACACACCTAGAAAGTCGGGAAGAGGGCACGACAATGCCTATTCCCCCTCAGGAGACTGATAAGATTTGGCATGGGTTCTCAGATCCTCAAAAATGTATACAGCTGCACCATTGAGAGCATCCTGACTGGTTGACTCACCACCTGGTGTGGCAACTTCTCGGCTTCCGATTGCAAGGCGCTACAGAGGGTAGTGTGTACGGCCCAGTACATCACTGGGACCAAGCTCCAAGCCATCCAGGACCTCTTTACCAGGCGGTGTCAGAGGAAGGCACTATAAACTGCCAAAGACTCCAGCCACCCTAGTCATAGACTGTTCTCTCTGCTACTGCACGGCAAGCGGTACCGGAGCGCCAAGTCTAGGTCCAAAAGGCTGCTTAATAGCTTCTACCCCCAAACCATAAGACTGCTGAACAGCTAATCAAATTGCTACCCGGACTATTTGCATTAACACCCCCCCCCCTTTTTATGCTGCTGCTGCTCTCTGTTATTATCTATTATCTACGCATAGTCACTTTACCCCTATCTGCATGTACATATTACCTCAATTACTTCAACTAACCTGTACCCCCGCACATTGACTCGTAACCGGTACCCCCTGTATACAGTGCCTTGCAAAAGCATTCATCCCCCTTGGCGTTTTTTCCTATTTTGTTGCATTACAACCTGTAATTTAAATAGATTTTTATTTGGATTTCATATAATGGACATACATAAAATAGTCTAAATTGGTGAAGTGAAATGATAAACATTATACAAAATTAAAACTGAAAAGTGGTGTGAGCATATGCATTCACCCCCTTTAGTATTAAGCCCCTAAATAAGATCTGGTGCAACCAATTACCTTCAGAAGTCACATAATTAGTTAAATAAAGTCCACCTGTGTGCAATCTAAGTTCCACATGATCTGTCACATGATCTCAGAATATATATAGACTGGTTCTAAAAGGCCCCAGAGTCTGCAACATCACACAGCAAGGGGCATCACCAAGTAAGCGGCACCATGAAGACCAAGGAGCTCTCCAAACAGGTCAGGGACAAAGTTGTGGAGAAGTGCAGATCAGGGTTGGGTTATAAAAAAATATCAGAAACCTTGAACATCCCACGGAGCACAATTAAATCCATTATAAAAAATGTGAAAGAATATGAAACCACAACAAACCTGCCAAGAGAGGGCCGCCCACCAAAAGTCACGGACCAGGCAAGGAGGGCATTAACCAGAGAGGCAACAAAGAGACCAAAGATAACCCTGAAGGAGCTGTAAAACTCCACACAGTGGATTGGAGTATCTGTCCATAGGAGCACTTTAAGCCATACACTCCACAGAGCTGGACTTTACGGAACAGTGCCCAGAAAAAAGCCATTCCTTAAAGAAAAAATAAGCAAACACATTTGGTGTTCACCTAAAGGCATGTGGGAGACTCCCCAAACATATGGAAGAAGGTACTAGGGTCAGATGAGACTAAAATGTAGCTTTTTGGCCATCAAGGAAAATGCTATGTCTGGCGCAAACCCAACACCTCTCATCACCCCGAGAACACAATCCCCACAGTGAAGCATGGTGGTGGCAGCATCATCCTGTGGGGATGTTTTTCATCAGCAGGGACTGGGAAACTGGTCAGAATTGAAGGAATGATGGATGGTGCTAAATACAGGGAAATTCTTGAGAGAAACCTGTTTCAGTCTTCCAGAGAATTGAGACTGGAACGGAGGTTCACCTTCCAGCAGGACAGTGACCGTATGCACACTGCTAAAGCAACACTTGAGTGGTTTAAGGGGAAACATTTAATAGACTTGGAATAGCCTAGTCAAAGCCCAGACCTCAATCCAATTGAGAATCTGTGGAATTACAACTTCTTAGGGCTAGGCGTCCCGCTAGCAGGACAAATTCCGGTGCATATGGAGGGTGCGCAATTCTAGTAAATAATCATACAAATTATGGATATTAAACATTTAGGTACATACAAGTGTCTTATATCGTTGAAAGCTTAAATGCTTGTTAATCTAACTGCACTGTCCGATTTACAGTAGCTATTACAGCGAAAGCATGCCATGCGATTGTTTGAGGATGGTGCCCCACATCAAAATATTTTTCCACCGGCACAGGTTTCATAAATTCACAAATAGCGTTCAATATTCACTTACTTTTTGAAAATCTTCCTCTGATTTGTCATCCAAAGGGTCCCAGCTATAACATGGTGTCGTTTTGTTAGATAAAATGCTTCTTTATATCCCAAAAATTCAGTTAAGTTGGCCCCATCGATTTGAGTAATTCACTCGTTCAACATGCAGAGATAGGAATCAAAAAATCTACCCCTCAAAATACGTTTCTATTTACTCCTCAGATACCCTCAAATGTAATCAAACTATAATATTTCTTACGGAAAGAAGTATGTTCAATAGGAAACCGATTTTAGCAGGTGTCCCTGTACTAAAACTGATGTTTCTTAATCGTTTTGGAAGTTACAAGCCTGAAATCTTGGAAATAGACTGCTGACTCCCTGTGGAAGTATGCCCCTATACTTTCCATTGTAATTTCCATTGTATGGTCTCTCTCTCAAAAAATATTCTGGTTGGTTTTTCTTTGGATTTTCTCCTACCATATCTATTGTGTTATTTTCTCCTACATTATTCTAACATTTCTACAAACGTCAAAGTGTTTCCTTTCCGATGGCACCCATTATATAAATATTCTGGCTTCAGGGCCTGAGCAACAGGCAGTTTACTTTTGACGCATCATTCAGGCAGAATTTGAGAAAAAAGAGGCCTTGCCCTAATAAGCTTTAACGAACCCATCCAACTTGAAGAAGCTGGAGCAGTTTGCCTTGAAGAATGCGCAAAAATCCCAGTGGCTAGATGTGCCCAGCTTATAGAGACATATCCCAAGAGACTGGCTCTACAAAAGGTGGCTCTACAATGTATTGACTTTGTTTTTTTGTCTTATTTCTTGTTTGTTTCACAATAAAACATATTTTGTATCTACCAAGAGGTAGGCATGTTGTGTAAATCAAATGATACAAAATCTATTTTAATTCCAGGTTGTAAGACAACAAAATAAGAAAAATGCAAAGGGGGGTGAATACTTTCGCATTTCACTGTATAGCCTCGTTAGTGTTATTGATTTGTGGCTCTTTAATTTTTAACTTTTGTTTATTTAGTAAAAATTCATATTTTTCTTAAAACGCCATTGTTGGTTAAGGGCTTGTAAGTAAGTATTTCATGGTAAAGTCTACACCGGTTGTATTCGGCGCATGTGACAAATACATTTTGATTTGATTTGAAATCTTGCTGCTGTGATGGCACACTGTGGTATTTTCCCCAATATATA
>NC_074671.1:11848406-11893406 GCF_029448725.1 Salvelinus fontinalis | reverse complement strand
AGTGAAGACATCAACACTTAAAAAGAACACATATGGACTCATGTAGTAACCAAAAAAGTGTTACACAAATCAAAATATATTTTATATTTTTGATTCTTCAAAGTAGCCACCCTTTGCCTTGATGACAGCGTTGCACACTTTTGGCATTCTCTCAACCAGCTTCACCTGGAATGCTTTTCCAACAGTCTTGAAAGAGTTCACACATATGCTGAGCACTTGTTGGCTGCTTTTCCTTCACTCTGCGGGCCAACTCATCCCAAACCATCTCAACTGGGTTGAGGTTGGGGGATTGTGGAGGCCAGGTCATCTGATGCAGCACTCCATCACTCTCCTTCTTGGTCAAATAACCCTGGAGGTTGTTGGGTCATTGTCCTGTTGAAAACAAATGATGGTCCCACTAAGTGCTAAAAAGATGGGATGGCGTATCGCTGCAGAATGCTGTGGTAGCCATTCTGGTTAAGTGTGCCTTGAATTCTAAATAAATCACTGACAGTGTCACCATCTAAGCACCCCCACATCATCACACCTCCTCCTCCATGCTTCATGGTGGGAGCCACGATGCGGAGATCATCCGTTCACCTACTCTGCGTCTCACAAAGGCACCATGGTTGGAACCAGAAATCAAAAATGTGGACTCATCAGACCAAAGGACAGATTCCCACCAGTCTAATGTCAATTGCTCGTGTTTCTTAGATCAAGCAAGTCTCTTCTTCTGGTGTCCTTTAGTAGTGGTTTCTTTGCATTAATTTGACCATGAAGGCCTGATTCACACAGTCTCCTCTGAACAGTTAAGGTTGCGATATATCTGTTACTTAAACTCTGTGAAGCATTTATTTGGGCTGCAATTTCTGAGGCTGGTTACTCTAATGAACTTATCCTCTGCAGCAGAGGTAACTCTGGGTCTTCCTTTCCTGTGGGGGTCCTCATGAGAGTCAGTTTCATCATAGCGCTTGATAGTTTTTGCGACTGCACTTGAAGAAACTTTCAAAGTTCTTGAAATTGTCTGAATTGACTGACTTTCATGTCTTAAAGTAATGATGGACTGTCGTTTCTCTGTCCTTATTTGAGCTGTTCTTGCCATAATATGGACTTGGTCTTTTACCAAATAGGACTATCTTCTGTATACCACCCCTACCTTGACACAACACAACTGATTGGCTCAAACCCATTAAGAAGGAAAGAAATTCCACAAATGAACTTTTCACAAGGCACACCTGTTAATTAAAATGCATTCCAGCTGACTACTTTAAGCTGTCATTAAGGCAAATAATGTCTACTTTGTAGAATCTCACATATCAAATATATTTTGATTTGTTTAACACTTTTTTGGTTACTAAATTATTCAATATGTGTTATTTCATAGTTTTGATGTCTTCACTATTATTCTACAATGTAGAAAATAGTAAAAAATAAAGAAAAACCCTGGAATGAGTAGGTGTTTCCAATCTGTTGACTGGTACTGTATGCCAAGGGGCACTGGAACTGTTTTGGCGGCTCGTGGTGACCCAACACCCAATTGAGACAGTTTTTGTTGCTGCTTCCTATATGTTGGCAGTTACCTCTAAGGTACTCAGCGAAGTTACTGCATGATAATCTCATGTCTTTTCATGCTAATAAGCAAGTGACATAAATTATGACTTTCAAACATTTGACTATTGGTTAACAAACCATGGAACAGCTATTTAGAAGAACTATCTCTGTCTGAATAACTGTCTGTTAACCTCTTGATGTGGACAGTAAACAGAACATTCTGCTGCTCCATTGCAAAGTACAAGGCTGCCAATGTGTTTGACCGCAAATGTAGTTCCTGTATTTCTCAATGCTACATCTGTCATGCAGCCCATTGCTCAGAAAGTTGCGACATAAACCTGCAGGACGGGGGAAAACAGGGAAGCGAAAACCTCCTTAATCTCCCAGTCAAACCCACATGATTCTGACTTACAGTTACAAGACAGAAGCCAAACACACACATACACACACACACACACGCACGCGCACGCACATGCACACACACACACAGTGACTAAGGGGCTGTGTGAGGGGCCTCCAGCCAAGCCAAGCCTGCAGTTACATCTTTGGTGCCAACCAAATAGACCTCAACCACATACATACTTCCACCAGGACACAGTGAACCTAAAGAACTTAACAATAACATACCAAGAATGGACATAAAATCTTCATCTTCTGACCAAAATACTGCCTATTTCCCGAATTTGATGTAGCTTTCTGTATGCAAAATACACTTTTCATCTATCTGAACAGTGCCAAAACAGAGCATGTCTTTATAAGGAATGTCATACCCTCATCCTACTTCATCCCATATTTTCACCCATATAACCACACCAATAACAGGTTATAACCTACTGTACACCCATATACCACACCAATAACAGGCTATAACCTACTGTACACCCATATACCACACCAATAACAGGCTATAACCTACTGTACACCCATATAACCACACCAATAACAGGCTATAACCTACTGTAAACCCATATAACCACACCAATAACAGGCTATAACCTACTGTACACCCATATAACCACACCAATAACAGGTTATAACCTACTGTACACCCATATACCACACCAATGACAGGCTATAACCTACTGTACACCCATATAACCACACCAATAACAGGCTATAACCTACTGTACACCCATATAACCACACCAATAACAGGTTATAACCTACTGTACACCCATATACCACACCAATGACAGGCTATAACCTACTGTACACCCATATACCACACCAATAACAGGCTATAACCTACTGTACACCCATATAACCACACCAATAACAGGCTATAACCTACTGTACACCCATATAACCACACCAATAACAGGCTATAACCATATCTTCGTCATTCCCACGACCATAACCCATCACGATGCATTGGAATGGAAACGAGAACGTCCGGTAAAAACAAGGCCAGCAAGAATGCATCCAGTTTTATGTGGCTTCTGAGGTTTAGCGGGACCGGGAGAGGGACGGGAGCGTGTGGACACGACCCAAACATAACTGTTTCCAGTCATTGCTGGAACATAAACATTTCTTTCAATGTATATTTATCTGTCAACTCCACCAGAACAATGACAATGGCTAGATGGAAACTGTGCGACAACAAGCACACCCACAAATCTAGTTGTTTCAACTAATTATTAACAAGTAACTGGTTCCACAGCCTTTTTATTTGTTTACTAAACTTGTCGGTCCAAGTGTTACCTGAACCCCCCAAAAATCGTTGTCCAAAATTAGCTCCAACCTGAGAAATCTTTGGCCAAAAATTCAGTCAATTTAAAATGATGCTTTTGCTCAAGTTGTCTCACATGTTCGTTCAACTATGAATTATTGTTTGGGCATTTGAACTAAAGAAGGCTTTGCAAGTAGTTATAGCAACAGTGCTTTTAAAATACAATGTTTTACATTTACAAATTTGACATTGTGCATGTTCATTTATACAATAATTATTATTCAAACATGTCCTCATCTGTGATTTGAACTCACAACCTCGGTTCAACGCAATCTGAGCGTCCTGCTACGCCACCATGGCTGTGTCAGTTATCAGCTCATCTGACTATTCTCTCACCATTGATTTGATTGACTTATTTCAACAATTTGAGGTTTTCAGTCTAGTTGTCTAATGTTGCTGGGACATATTATTATGTTTTAATGTTACTCCTGAATCACTGTGGTAAATGTAGTAGTTTTTCTTCAGTGTGTTTTTAACAGAGCTGGGATTTACTTCCAAGTGTAAATTGTAGCAGTACAAGTTCAATCAGTTATTGACATAGACTTGGCTGCAATGCAGGAAGATTGGAATGCTGTGAACCAAGAGCTTGTGAGTTCAAATCCCAGAAGAGGACATGTTTAGTAATAATTGTATAATTGAACATGCACAATGTAATCATGTAAGTCAAATGTGTAAATTGAAAACATTGTATGTTAAAAGCACTGTGTGTAACTTCTATTTTAGTTAAGATGCCGAAATAATAAGTTCTAGTTGAATGAACATACCAGTCAATTTAAGCAAAGACATTTTTGCCTACATTTTCTCATATAGGAACTAAGATTGGGCCACCTAAAAATGTTAAGTTCAGGTAACACTTTGACCAACGAGTTGAGTAAACAAAGAAAGCATGTGGAACCAGATACTTAATTCATAATATTTAGTTAAAACAACTCAACAAAAAAATCACAGTGTAGGCTAGATCTAGAGGACAGAAAACGTTTGATACATCAACTAAAACAGTTGTCTTGCAATGGCTAGTGTCAATATCCAGAATACACAATCAATCTATTCTAATCTATATGCAGCATATAGATGTATGCATGTATGCATGTTTGACTTACCTGTGCGCACAGAGTGAGAACCAGATGGATGATCCAGCCTTGAAATATCCAACTGGTGGAGAAGTGAACTCTCATTTCTCCTGATTATTCACACACCAGAAAAGAGAAGAGAGCCAGTTGTCTTGTACAGATTTAGGATGATGGATATTGTCGACATTCAAAGGAATCAGTGTGGTTTGTCTGTAAGGCTGGGGATCTTTGAGGGAACTGCAAGGAGCCTCCAGACCGTATATCATTCTCGCTCCGCATGCCCGGTAATGCAGCTCTGCTCTCCTCTCTCCTCACCAATGCACTCAGGAGTGAGCAGCCTCTTGTCTGAGCAAGCTTGTGAAAACAGAGTAAGCTTAGTAGGGGAGAGAGATAGTCTAAGCTCCTCCTATGCCCTTGTAACCCCCCTTCGTGTGTGTGTTTTGATTGCCTCAGACATGTGTGAGATGCTTTGCGTCTCACAGTTAAAGTAATGTGCTTTCACATTTAAATGAATCCATATAAACCATCTAATCCACATAACTTCATACATCTAGGCTGTCTCTTCCTCTCCACTGTCTTAAACTAACATGACATTCTGTGGTGAGCGCTGTAATGTATTCATTGCAATGAAAACAATGCACAAACCTAGTAATATAGAGATTTAGGGGCGATATTCTGAGGTTTGAACCACTGACATTCATTGGGTAGACACAATACCTATTGTGCCATAAAAGTTCAGACCGCTTGGCTGGTGGGTATGTGATATGTGTAACAAAATGAGTGAGTGGTATTTGTGGACCCTTTGTACCAGCCTCATTTATCCTCTCTCTCAATTCAATTCAATTCAATTCAAGGGGCTTTATTGGCATGGGAAACATGTGTTAACATTGCCAAAGCAAGTGAGGTAGATAATATACAAAAGTCAAATAAACAATAAAAATGAACAGTAAACATTACACATACAGAAGTTTCAAAACAATAAAGACATTACAAATGTCACTCTCTCTCTCTCTCTCTCTCCCACCTCACTTCCCTCTGTTCTCCTGTCTGTACTCCACTCTCAGCTCTACCCCTCCTGCATCCATTCTAAGCCTCCAGCTATAATTTAATATTTGCATAACCGTCACTTTAGATTAGAATGGCTTTCTTCACATTTACTCACCCCTCCTCTCTCTCTCGTTCTCTCTCTCTCTCGTTCTTTCTCTCTCTCTCTCATACCAGGGACCAGCATAATCTCAAATGCAAATTCTTGTAATTTTATTTTTTTCTAGGTGTGAGAGGGGGGGGGGGGATATTTCCTGGAAGCATTATCTGGAACTTGAGAGAAGGAAATCTTCTAATTCCATGCTCCAGGAACACAGCCGACTGAGACGGAGTTGGACTTCTAATTACTGTAGGTAATTCCAGGATTCCGTGAAACTTTGCTTCAGATAACGATGATCCAAAGAAGCAGGGATGTGTTGTATGAGTGATATCTGATATAAAGAAATACATACTCTCTGTTTGTATATACTGTATATGATTTGCTGCTATTGTTCCTGTTATACAGTTATAAGCCTACACTTCAATGTAAGTTATTTTCTATGTCAATAAAAATTACTATTACCCTCACCTTTATTTAACCAGGTAGGACAGTTGAGAACAAGTTCTCATTTACAACTGCGACCTGGCCAAGATAAAGCAAAGCAGTGCGACACAAACAACACAGAGTTACACATGGGATAAACAAACGTACAGTCAATAACACAATTGAAAAGTCTATATACAGTGTGTGCAAATGTAGTAAGATTAGGGAGGTAAGACAATAAATAGGCCATAGTGGCGAAATAGTTAGAATTTAGCAATTAAACACTGGAGGGATATACAGGATGTGCAGAAGATGAATGTGCAAGTAGAGATACTGGGGTGCAAAGCAGCAAATTAAATAATATGGGGATGAGGTAGTTGGGTGGGCTATGTACAGGTGCAATGATCAGTAAGCTGCTCTGACAGCTGATGCTTAAAGTTAGTGAGGGAGTCTCCAGCTTCAGTGATTTTTTGCAATTCGTTCCAGTCATTGGCAGCAGAGAACTGGAAGGAAAGGCGGCCAAAGGGGGAGTTAGCTTTGGGGGTGACCAGTGAAATATACCTGCTGGAGCGAGTGCTACGGGTGGGTGCTGCTGTGGTTACCAGTGATCTGAGATAAGGCAGGGGTTTACCTAGCAAAGACTTAAGGATGACCTGGAGCCAGTGGGTTTGGTGACAAAGGCACTGTGATAGACTGCATCCAATTTGCTGAGTAGTGTTGGAGGCTATTTTGTAAATGACATCGCCGAAGTCAAGCATCGGTAGGACAGTCAGTTTTACGAGGGTATGTTTATCAGCAATTCGTTCCAGTCATTGGCAGCAGAGAACCGGAAGGAAAGGCGGCAAAGGAGGAGTTGGCTTTGGAGCTTGTCTCTCATTGATGAGACCTTTACAACGACACTAAATGGAGACGTATTTGTTTTCAGTTAGTCACTGGAAATGCTTCACTCTGTTCTGTCTTTTGCCCACCTCTCTCTCCCCCCCTCTCTCTCCCCCTCTCTCTGGCTCTTCCCGTAAGCCTTCGCTTAGTAGGCAGGGCCTATCTACAGTTAGAAGAGTGGGAATTAGGAGCTGGAACTGACTAGCGTAGCAATTAAATGTTTCAACTTAAACTCTGAACATATCGCTAACACACAACATGCACAGTTCAAGGCTTGTTCAGCCTCTAATACCAAACACAGCTAACGCCACAGAGCCATCTGCCTGTGTCTGTCTGTCTGGCTAAACATTGCACAAAAGGCCAAAGCAAAGTGATTTATTGGGCATGTTCGGCAAATAAGCCTCCACCCACCCTAATTTCTGCTACAGGCAACCCACTTACAAAGGGAGAGTAAAACCTGGACAACCAGGAAAGGGCAGGGAAGGTTTCCATTAATACATGCTCGTGGTCTGCCACACTCGGAATGTGACTGTGTGTTTTCGGCCATAGAAGTGACCACAGTGCTGGACTCGGCTCAAAGGGTTCTTTATCCTGTTTGCAGGTGTCACTGGCAAACGCCACGCAAACACTGTAGTAAGTTAAATAAAAACACAGGACCCCAAGTCATGATTCACCAAAGGCTTAAAGCCTCCTCTGACACACTGCAAACATAGCTAAGCTCTTAGGGAAATCAGCCACACTCTCACACAAATACCAGCATGCTCCCACTAGGTTCCATTCCTACCCACACGGTACACGGTTCTCAACTCCATCAATTATTTGTCCACCTGGTGAGTTATCAGCAACAAGTTAAATATGAAAGGGAATATGCTAATACTGTTCTGTATGAGGGGTGGGGACAGGGTGATACATTGACAGGAGCACAAAGCTTCACACATCACTCCCTACAGTACACTGTATACTGGTGCAAGGACTCTGTAAATGGTTTCAGAGTCTGTCCCGGCTAGTGAACTTTGGAATCCTGGACAGACAAAGGGACATAAAGCTCTTTGAAGTTTCTAGAAGTTGCGGCTGTGTGTGAAAGATGAGGGGGGATTCTGTGTATTTACCAAGGTTTATTACTCTGAACACCTGCTGAAACCTTGAACTCTGTATTAAAAAGGATGTTTTTACATACATATACACACTCAATAATCACCATAAGCAGGTGTACATGAGTACACAATTGTTTATTTTGTGTTTTATTATTTCATGACACCAATTTCAAATGTACATAATAATATGGATCCCGCCTTCATTTCAGTGTATCATACAGCTTACTTGTAGAGCATAACATGTAATTAAAATGATCCCAAAGAGAAAATAATTCAACAAAAATTAAACAGCCACTTTAGAAAATAACCACCAGAGACACTGAAACACGCAGAGGCAGAACGAGACAGAAAAGGAGAGTGAGAGTGAGAGAGAGCGATGGATGGATGGAGGGATTAAGGAAGACAATTAGTGTTCTTCTCTTTGCCCTCACATTTCCAACAGAAAAACAACAAATCCAATGAAAGGTAGTGATGTGGATGTACATCCTCCATTATAAGACTCTGAAATCAAAACATAATAAAGAGAAAGTAATAAAACACTGAAGTGCAGATTTCTTTGGAGGAATTAAGTCTTAAATCATTAATTAATATCAAAACAACGAGAGACGTGATGAAATACAACAGACAATTTTCACTTCAAGTAGGCAATTCCCCAGAGCCATGAACATACAGACGTCAGTTAGTTAGCTACTCCTCTCCATGTTGACACAAAGGTTCCGGAACAATCACATTCTGACAAAGAACGCCACTAAAATTCTAACTAGACTGGAACGTTCAGAAAGCTTTTGGTGCCAACATGGCACCTGTAAAAATTCCAAAACAAACCCAGTTGGCCAAATCTTAGTGGCTGTATCTCAATAGTATAATAATGAATTTCTCTCCTTGAGACGAGGAGAGGAAACCACTTCAGACTATTGACATACACCCTGGACCTGATCAAATATGTAAAAAAGGGCACCCTTCCTTCCTTTCTTCCTAGGGCTCAGTGCTGTCCCCCGTCCAGTCAGGGAGGAGTGTAGGAAGCATTCCGAAGGCGTTCGAGCAGAGACCCTGATCTGGCCCATCGTTGGAGCCTGGACTGGCGCTCGCACACAATGGAGGCTCATGGGATATGTAGTGGGCTTGCTGCTAGGCGGTTCGGCGGCGGAAGGAGGATCACTTCTTTCTCTGGAAAACGTTGGCCAGCATGGCGCCGGACGTGGTCAGCTGACCCATCTTACTCAGGAACTTGGTCTTGGCGTCTTCCCCAACCAGACTGGCAGCGATGGACACAGATCTACAGGAACAGAAACATACACAGTTTGAACACATGTAAATATGTATTAGCATCATCACTGGTCCACAGATATACAGATACAGTATATGGTTATATTGATGATAGCATGTACAATGGAATATAGATTATATAGTGTACTCTGGGATAGAGATTTTTTATATAGTGTACACTGGGATATAGATTATATTATATAGTGCACACTGGGATATAGATTATACTATATAATGCACACTAGGATATAGATTATATAGTGCACACTGGGATATATATTATATAGTGCACACGGATATATATTATATAGTGCACACTGGGATATAGATTATATTATATAGTGTACACTGGGATATAGATTATATTATAGTGTACACTGGGATATAGATTATATTATAGTGTACACTGGGATATAGATTATATTATATAGTGTACACTGGGATATAGATTATATTATATAGTGCACACTAGGATATAGATTATATAGTGTACACTGGGATATAGATTATATTATATAGTGTACACTGGGATATAGATTATATTATATAGTGCACACTGGGATATAGATTATATTATATAGTGCACACTGGGATATAGATTATATTATATAGTGCACACTGGGATATGTATTATATAGTGCACACTGGGATATATATTATATTATATAGTGCACACTGGGATATAGATTATATTATATAGTGTACACTGGGATATAGATTATATTATATAGTGTACAATGGGATATAGATTATACTATATAGTGCACACTGGGATATAGATTATATAGTGTACACTGGGATATAGATTATATAGTGTACACTGGGATATAGATTATATAGTGCACACTGGGATATAGATTATACTATTTAGTGCACACTGGGATATAGATTATTTCGTGCACACTGGGATATAGATTATTTCGTGCACACTGGGATATAGATTATATAGTGCACACTGGGATATAGATTATATAGTGCACACTGGGATATAGATTATATAGTGCACACTGGGATATAGATTATACTATTTAGTGCACACTGGGATATAGATTATATAGTGCACACTGGGATATAGATTATATAGTGCACACTGGGATATAGATTATATAGTGCACACTGGGATATAGATTATATAGTGCACACTGGGATATAGATTATACTATTTAGTGCACACTAGGATATAGATTATATAGTGCACACTGGGATATATATTATATACTGCACACTGGGATATAGATTATATAGTGTACACTGGGGTAAATATTATATTATATACTGCACACTGGGATACATATTATATACTGCACACTGGGATATAGATTATATACTGCACACTGGGATATAGATTATATACTGCACACTGGGATATAGATGATATTATATAGTGTACACTGGTATAAAGATTATATTATATACCGCACACTGGGATGTAGATTATATACTGCCCACTGGGATAAAGATTATATACTGCACACTGGGATATAGATGATATTATATAGTGTACACTGGTATAAAGATTATATTATATACTGCACACTGGGATGTAGATTATATACTGCACACTGGGATAAAGATTATATACTGCACACTGGGATGTAGATTATATACTGCACACTGGGATGTAGATTATATACTGCACACTGGGATGTAGATTATATACTGCACACTGGGATAAAGATTATATACTGCACACTGGGATAAAGATTATATTATATACTTCAAACTGGGATATAGATTATACACTTCTTATACAAATGTCCCTTTTTCAGGACTCTGTCTTTCAAAGATAATTCAAAAAAATCCAAATAACTTCACAGATCTTCATTGTAAAGGGTTTAAACACTGTTCCCCATGCTTGTTCAATGAACCATTACCAATTAATGAACATGCACCTGAGGAACGGTCGTTAAGACACTAACAGTTTACAGACAGTAGGCAATTACGGTCACAGTTATGAAAATGTAGGACACTAAAGAGGCCTTTCTACTGACTCTGAAAAACACAAGAAAAATATTTGATTCTTGTTTACAATAAAAGTGACTCCAAAATTACACAATACATTATTTACCATTCATTTCTATTGGGCGCAAAATCACCTGAAACACAACCAAAACAAACAGCAAATGCATCCAAAACGTTTGTAGAGATACAAGCTTGATGCAATCATTGCACTCTAGGAGGAATATGGGAACAAATACTTGACTTTTGACTACTTTCATACACAAGTTAATTTGTCCCAATACTTTTGAACCCCTAAAATGGGGGGGGGGGGGTCAATGTACAAAAAGTTCTGTAATTTCTCAATGATTCACCCAATATGGATGAAAATACCCTTGAATTAAATACCCTTGAATTAAAGCTGCTAGTCTGTACTTCAACCTCATAGTCATTGTAACACTTCAGAGTACAGAGTCAAACAATATATTTGAAGCTGACTGTAGATTAGTGTATAGCCTGTAGAATGGGAAATTATTATATAGCCTGTAAAAACCATTCAGTGTACCTATCATTCATCTAGAATGTTTTGTCTATAATCTCAATATTCTTTGTCTCCCTAAACATCCAATTCAGAGAGGTGTTGCTGTTAACTGTCAGATTATAAAAGGCTCATTTCTTTGCCTTGACATTGCCCAGGTGTCCATATAACTAGACTGGTAAAAGCAGTTGCTTAAGTGTTAACAGTAACAGTTCCTTCTGTTCTCTACTGACTGACAGTTAAATGAGTTCCTCTTTTCCCCCCTCTATGTCTAACTGGGGTTGAACAACAGCACATAGACAAAGTAACAATATCACAACGACATATGGTCAACACTGGAAGGAAAGTTATGAAACACAGTAAAACGCTGGAGTTGAGAGGCTTAGTAGTAACATGGTTGTTGAGAGATGTGATAAAACAGGCCCATATCAGGGCTGGATCCTGTCATCAAACATCACTGTTGTCTCTGACACTGTGCATTATGATGACAGAGATTCTAGTTATAACTGTTGTCTCTGACACTGTGCATTATGATGACAGAGATTCTAGTTATAACTGTTGTCTCTGACACTGTGCATTATGATGACAGAGATTCTAGTTATAACTGTTGTCTCTGATACTGTGCATTACAATGACAGATATTCTAGTTATAACTATTGTCTCTGACACTGTGCATTATGATGACAGAGATTCTAGTTATAACTGTTGTCTCTGACACTGTGCATTATGATGACAGAGATTCTAGTTATAACTTGTCTCTGACACTGTGCATTATGATGACAGAGATTCTAGTTATAACTGTTGTCTCTGACACTGTGCATTATGATGACAGAGATTCTAGTTATAACTGTTGTCTCTGACACTGTGCATTATGATGACAGAGATTCTAGTTATAACTGTTGTCTCTGACACTGTGCATTATGATGACAGAGATTCTAGTTATAACTGTTGTCTCTGACACTGTGCATTATGATGACAGAGATTCTAGTTATAACTGTTGTCTCTGACACTGTGCATTATGATGACAGAGATTCTAAAGTTATATCTGTTGTCTCTGACACTGTGCATTATGATGACAGAGATTCTAGTTATAACTGTTGTCTCTGACACTGTGCATTATGATGACAGAGATTCTAGTTATAACTGTTGTCTCTGACACTGTGCATTATGATGACAGAGATTCTAAAGTTATAACTGTTGTCTCTGATACTGTGCATTATGATGACAGAGATTCTAAAGTTATAACTGTTGTCTCTGACACTGTGCATTATGATGACAGAGATTCTAAAGTTATAACTGTTGTCTCTGATACTGTGCATTATGATGACAGAGATTCTAGTTATAACTGTTGTCTCTGACACTGTGCATTATGATGACAGAGATTCTAGTTATAACTGTTGTCTCTGACACTGTGCATTATGATGACAGAGATTCTAGTTATAACTGTTGTCTCTGACACTGTGCATTATGATGACAGAGATTCTAGTTATAACTGTTGTCTCTGACACTGTGCATTATGATGACAGAGATTCTAGTTATAACTGTTGTCTCTGAGACTGTGCATTATGATGACAGAGATTCTAGTTATAACTGTTGTCTCTGACACTGTGCATTATGATGACAGAGATTCTAGTTATAACTGTTGTCTCTGACACTGTGCATTATGATGACAGAGATTCTAAAGTTATAACTGTTGTCTCTTACACTGTGCATTATGATGACAGAGATTCTATTTATAACTGTTGTCTCTGACACTTTGCATTATGATGAGGGAGATTCTATTTATAACTGTTGTCTCTGACACTGTGCATTATGATGACAGAGATTCTATTTATAACTGTTGTCTCTGACACTTTGCATTATGATGACAGAGATTCTAGTTATAACTGTTGTCTCTGACACTGTGCATTATGATGACAGAGATTCTAGTTATAACTGTTGTCTCTGACACTGTGCATTATGATGACAGAGATTCTATTTATAACTGTTGTCTCTGACACTTTGCATTATGATGAGGGAGATTCTATTTATAACTGTTATCTCTGACACTGTGCATTATGATGACAGAGATCCCTAAACTGTACTCCTCCCTAACCTCCCCTCCTCCTCTCACCCACACTACTGCTGGGTCCTAATGCTCTTTCCTGTACTCCTCCTCTCACCCACACTACAGCTGAGTCCTAATGCTCTTTCCTGTACTCCTCCCTAAACTCCCCTCCTCCTCTCACCCACACTACGGCTGGGTCCTAATGCTCTTTCCTGTACTCCTCCTCTCACCCACACTACGGCTGGGTCCTAATGCTCTTTCCTGTACTCCTCCCTAAACTCCCCTCCTCCTCTCACCCACACTACGGCTGGGTCCTAATGCTCTTTCCTGTACTCCTCCCTAAACTCCCCTCCTCTCACCCACACTACAGCTGGGTCCTAATGCTCTTTCCTGTACTCCTCCCTAAACTCCCCTCCTCCTCTCACCCACACTACGGCTGGGTCCTAATGCTCTTTCCTGTACTCCTCCCTAAACTCCCCTCCTCCTCTCACCCACACTACGGCTGGGTCCTAATGCTCTTTCCTGTACTCCTCCCTAACCTCCCCCCCTTCTCTCACTCAGACTACAGCTGGGTCCTAATGCTCTTTCCTGTACTCCTCCCTAAACTCCCCTCCTCCTCTCACCCACACTACAGCTGGGTTCTAATGCTCTTTCCTGTACTCCTCCCTAAACTCCCCTCCTCCTCTCACCCACACTACGGCTGGGTCCTAATGCTCTTTCCTGTACTCCTCCCTAAACTCCCCTCCTCTCACCCACACTACGGCTGGGTCCTAATGCTCTTTCCTGTACTCCTCCTCTCACCCACACTACGGCTGGGTCCTAATGCTCTTTCCTGTACTCCTCCCTAAACTCCCCTCCTCCTCTCACCCACACTACTGCTGGGTCCTAATGCTCTTTCCTGTACTCCTCCCTAAACTCCCCTCCTCTCACCCACACTACAGCTGGGTCCTAATGCTCTTTCCTGTACTCCTCCCTAAACTCCCCTCCTCTCACCCACACTACGGCTGGGTACTAATGCTCTTTCCTGTACTCCTCCTCTCACCACACTACAGCTGGGTCCTAATGCTCTTTCCTGTACTCCTCCTCTCACCCACACTACTGCTGGGTCCTAATGCTCTTTCCTGTACTCCTCCTCTCACCCACACTACGGCTGGGTCCTAATGCTTTTTCCTGTACTCCTCCCTAAACTCCCCTCCTCCTCTCACCCACACTACTGCTGGGTCCTAATGCTCTTTCCTGTACTCCTCCTCTCACCCACACTACAGCTGGGTCCTAATGCTCTTTCCTGTACTCCTCCCTAAACTCCCCTCCTCCTCTCACCCACACTACTGCTGGGTCCTAATGCTCTTTCCTGTACTCCTCCTCTCACCCACACTACGGCTGGGTCCTAATGCTCTTTCCTGTACTCCTCCTCTCACCCACACTACAGCTGGGTCCTAATGCTCTTTCCTGTACTCCTCCCTAAACTCCCCTCCTCTCACCCACACTACTGCTGGGTCCTAATGCTCTTTCCTGTACTCCTCCCTAAACTCCCCTCCTCCTCTCACCCACACTACGGCTGGGTCCTAATGCTTTTTCCTGTACTCCTCCCTAAACTGACCTCCTCCTCTCACCCACACTACGGCTGGGTCCTAATGCTCTTTCCTGTACTCCTCCCTAAACTCCCCTCCTCCTCTCACCCACACTACTGCTGGGTCCTAATGCTCTTTGAACGCTTTCTGCCCTCCTCCCTCACCACTGATCTGTATCTAAAGCCACGGTTTCTCTACCTGTTTTCTGAAGCCAGGCTTCCAGAGGGTCATGTGACTGTGACCCGGCAAGTCCCACGTAGCTCAGTTGGTAGAGCAAGGCACTGGCAGCGCCAGGGCGGTGGGTTCGATTCACCAAGGGGGACCAGTACGGAAAACATATACAAATGTATGCACTCACTACAGTAAGTGGCTTTGGATAAGAGCCTCTGCTAAATGACCAAAAGAATGAAATAGACTCATGTTTGGGATCAAAACCAGCAGACTAGGAAAGTGTGTGTGTGTTTTGAATACTCTGTCATGGCACACAGACACATGGGCGCTGTTTTAATGGTGTGTGTTAGTACTCACCCCTCAGCCTGTCCGATCCCTCTGTTCTCTACCTTCGTTTCCCCCTCCTTGATCATGGAGCTCAGGATCACCTGCAACAAGACACACAGCGGAAAATATGGCAGATTGCTGTGCTGTGGAAAGTATGCCTGGTGAGTCTCCCTCCTGGAGACAACATCACGCTGTGTGGTGAGTGGTCTGGGACAGGGAATCAGCTGGTCTTTAGCTGGCATGGGAAACAGGTCAGTTGATGCAGTTTGGAAGAGCTACTGTATGGTCAATGTGAGTGTGTGTACCTCGTGTTCAGGAGATAGCCGTTCCATGTCCGTCCTCAGACACCTCAGGCCAGGCAGGAAGTGATTCACCATAAGCTCCTCTGAGATGACTGGAACAGGAAGTCAAGGAGAGGACAACCAAACACTAACACAGAGTTGAACAAAACTTACCAGATATCTAAATACTAACGCAGGGGTTTAACAACACATATTGGACAACCAAACACTAACAGAGTTTAAATAAATGTTTCACTGGATAACTGAAGACTAACACAGAGTTTAACTACACTAATATTGGACAACCAGACACCAACACAGAGTTTTAAAATACCTACTGACCAACTGAACACTGAGTACACAGAGTTTAACAACAGTCAACACTTGACAACCAAACACAAGTAGGTAAGATTAGTGAGGATGGTACATGACTACATTACCCAGAGGGCCACAGTACTTCCAATGGCTCGTCGCAAGCTGATGATGTCACAGCCCCAGGCTTTGATAATGAGCGATCTGTCAGGGGTTTAGCCACTGTGACCAAAGCTACATGAGACCCTCAGTATAGCCTGCTATAATCACACAGTACCAAGCCTCAGCCAGCTGGGTGGGTGGTGGGATGTAGGTCACCAGGTGGTGGGTATGTGATGGGTGGGTGGTGGGTATGGGTGTATGAAGGTCGCCAAAGAGGAGGTTAGGGAGGTCTCGGAGCTATGCCCTTGTGGAACCACACCATTTTGGGAACACATTCAGGGAAGGACGTGCATGCATGCCCACGCACTGAGCACTATGCTGGGAACTCTGACCAAAGGCTTGGAGGCAGCTCTCCCTCTCTCATGGCTTCTCCCTCTCTCTCTCAGGCGGGCTGTGGTCTCTTTCTCTCTCCCTCGTGCTCATTCTCTCTGTGGGCTGGGGTCTCTTTCTCTCTCCCTCGCGCTCCTTCTCTCTGTGGGCTGGGGTCTCTTTCTCTCTCCCTCGCGCTCCTTCTCTCTGTGGGCTGGGGTCTCTTTCTCTCTCCCTCGCGCTCCTTCTCTCTGTGGGCTGGGGTCTCTTTCTCTCTCCCTCGCGCTCCTTCTCTCTGTGGGCTGGGGTCTCTTTCTCTCTCCCTCGCGCTCCTTCTCTCTGTGGGCTGGGGTCTCTTTCTCTCTCCCTCGCGCTCCTTCTCTCTGTGGGCTGGGGTCTCTTTCTCACTCCCTCGCGCTCCTTCTCTCTGTGGGCTGGGGTCTCTTTCTCTCTCCCTCGCGCTCCTTCTCTCTGTGGGCTGGGGTCTCTTTCTCTCTCCCTCGCGCTCCTTCTTTCTGTGGGCTGTGGTCTCTTTCTCTCTCCCTCGCGCTCCTTCTCTCTGTGGGCTGGGGTCTCTTTCTCTCTCCCTCGCGCTCCTTCTCTCTGTGGGCTGGGGTCTCTTTCTCTCTCCCTTGCGCTCCTTCTCTCTGTGGGCTGTGGTCTCTTTCTCTCTCCCTCGCACTCCTTCTCTCTGTGGGCTGGGGTCTCTTTCTCTCTCCCTCGCGCTCCTTCTCTCTGTGGGCTGTGGTCTCTTTCTCTCTCCCTCGCGCTCCTTCTCTCTGTGGGCTGTGGTCTCTTTCTCTCTCCCTCGCACTCCTTCTCTCTGTGGGCTGGGGTCTCTTTCTCTCTCCCTCGCGCTCCTTCTCTCTGTGGGCTGTGGTCTCTTTCTCTCTCCCTCGCGCTCCTTCTCTCTGTGGGCTGGGGTCTCTTTCTCTCTCCCTCGCGCTCCTTCTCTCTGTGGGCTGGGGTCTCTTTCTCTCTCCCTCGCGCTCCTTCTCTCTGTGGGCTGTGGTCTCTTTCTCTCTCCCTCGCGCTCCTTCTCTCTGTGGTCTGTCTCTAACTCCCTCCCTCTCTCCGCTCAGTCAACCCTGCAATCAGCCTACAGTGCCAAAACGGAGAGTTTATTTTCCTTTTTCCACTCACCAACGGGATAGGCAACCACTGCACAAACCACACACCAACACCTCTGTCACTCATTTACAAAGATCAAAGCTGATGCCAAAGACCTTTTAGATAAAATGGTTGACATCAGCTAAAACAGTTTGAAGGCACACAAACATACAGCTATAATAGAACATTAATTCAGTATATATATATATATATATATATATATATATATATATATATATATATATATATATATATATATATATATATATATATATATATATATATATATATATATATATATATATATATATATATATATATATATATATATATATATATAACAAAACAGGGCAGGGCAAGTTAAGTCCAGAACCACAAATAGTGAACTTTTAACCCCCTGTCCCATAGGACCCACTGACTACAGTAACCTAGTCTGACCACAGTAACCTAGTCTGACCACAGTAACCTAGGCTGACCACAGTAACCTAGGCTGACCACAGTAACCTAGTCTGACCACAGTAACCTAGTCTGACCACAGTAACCTAGTCTGACCACAGTAACCTAGGCTGACCACAGTAACCTAGGCTGACCACAGTAACCTAGGCTGACCACAGTAACCTAGGCTGACCACAGTAACCTAGGCTGACCACAGTAACCTAGTCTGACCACAGTAACCTAGTCTGACCACAGTAACCTAGGCTGACCACAGTAACCTAGTCTGACCACAGTAACCTAGGCTGACCACAGTAACCTAGGCTGACCACAGTAACCTAGGCTGACCACAGTAACCTAGGCTGACCACAGTAACCTAGTCTGACCACAGTAACCTAGTCTGACCACAGTAACCTAGTCTGACCACAGTAACCTAGTCTGACCACAGTAACCTAGTCTGACCACAGTAACCTAGTCTGACCACAGTAACCTAGGCTGACCACAGTAACCTAGGCTGACCACTGTAACCTAGGCTGACCACAGTAACCTAGGCTGACCACAGTAACCTAGGCTGACCACAGTAACCTAGGCTGACCACAGTAACCTAGGCTGACCACAGTAACCTAGTCTGACCACAGTAACCTAGGCTGACCACAGTAACCTAGTCTTGACCTAGGTCGTGTTATTCTAACGACAGAATCTGAGAAACGTCTCTAAAAAAAGTTACTCAAATTGGTACATGTAGCTGTTTGCCTCAACGATGAATAAAGGGTGAGCTAAGTGTTGAACACACCGTAGCAGGACACACACACACACACACACGTTGGTGGTACAGAAGGTGAAGGACACAGCAGCATGAGAGAGCGCTGTAGGCCTCAAACAGCTGAGTAGCGATGTCTATCCTCTTCCTCTCTGTAGCCTGGGCATTGTTACCCAACGCCAGCTTGTGGAGGTGGGGGAGCACAACTGAAATATGAAAAACACACTATTACTCTGTGTGTGTGTGTGTGTGTGTGTGTGCGTGTGAGCCCCTTTTTCTGTGTGTGCCTTTGCATTAGCGTGTGGCAGTACTGACACTCGTCTCTGAAGCGTGGCTCAGTGTTGGGTCCGACCCGGCCAAAGGTCCTGATGATCTCCATGTGTAGAGAGTGTTGGTCCTGGTACTGTGGGTCCTCCAGGAACGACGCTAGCTGCATCTTCACACGCTCCAACAGCTGGGACACACGCACACACACACACATTAATATACACATACAGTCATATATACACACGCATTAATATACACATACAGCCATATATACACAGTCATATATACACACACATTAATATACACATACAGCCATATATACACAGTCATATATACACACACATTAATATACACATACAGCCATATATACACAGTCATATATACACACACATTAATATACACATACAGCCATATGTACACACACATACAGTCATATATACACACACATTAATATACACATACAGCCATATATACACACACAGTCATATATACACACACATTAATATACACAGTCATATATACACACGCATTAATATACACAGTCATATATACACACGCATTACTATACACATACTCGGTGTTACTCTTGACCCTGATCTCTCTTTTGACGAACATATCAAGACTGTTTCAAGGACAGCTTTTTTCCATCTACGTAACATTGCAAAAATCAGACATTTTCTGTCCAAAAATGATGCAGAAAAATTAATCCATGCATTTGTTACTTCTAGGTTAGACTACTGCAATGCTCTACTTTCCAGCTACCCGGATAAAGCACTAAATAAACTTCAGTTAGTGCTAAATACGGCTGCTAGAATCCTGACTAGAACCAAGAAATTTGATCATATTACTCCAGTGCTAGCTTCCCTACACTGGCTTCCTGTTAAGGCAAGGCCTGATTTCAAGGTTTTACTGTTAACCTATAAAGCGTTACATGGGCTTGCTCCTACCTATCTTTCCGAGTTGGTCCTGCCGTACATAAAAATACGTACGCTACGGTCACAAGACGCAGGCCTCCTAATTGTCCCTAGAATTTCTAAGCAAACAGCGGGAGGCAGGGCTTTCTCCTATAGATCTCCATTTTTATGGAACAGTCTGCCTACCCATGTGAGAGACACAGACTCGGTCTCAACCTTTAAGTCTTTACTGAAGACTTATCTCTTCAGTAGGTCATATGATTGAGTGTAGTCTGGACCAGGAGTGTGAAGGTGAACGGAAAGGCTCTGGAGCAACGAACCGCCCTTGCTGTCTCTGCCTGGCCGGTTCCCCTCTCTCCACTGGGATTCTCTGCCTCTAACCCTGTTACAGGGGCTTAGTCACTGGCTTACTGGTGCTCTTTCATGCCGTCCCTGGGAGGGGTGCGTCACTTGAGTGGGTTGATTTACTGACGTGATCTTCCTGTCTGGGTTGGCGCCCCCCCTTGGTTTGTGCTGTGGTGGAGATCTTTGTTGGCTATACTCGGCCTTGTCTCAGGATTATAAGTTGGTGGTTGAAGATATCCCTCCAGTGGTGCGGGGGCTGTGCTTTGGCAAAGTGGGTGGGGTTATATCCTTCCTATTTGGCCCTGTCCGGGGGTATCTTCGGATGGGGCCACAGTGTCTCCTGACCGCTCCTGTCTCAGCCTCCAGTATTTATGCTGCAGTAGTTTGTGTCGGGGGGCTAGGGTCAGTTGGTTATACCTGGAGTACTTCTCCTGTCTTATCCAGTGTCCTGTGTGAATTTAAGTATGCTTTCTCTAATTCTCTCGTTCTCTCTTTCTTTCTCTCTCTGAGAACCTGAGCCCTAGGACCATACGTCAGGACTACCGGGCATGACGACTCCCTGCTGCCCCCAGTCCGCCTGGCCTTGCTGCTATTCCAGTTTCAACGGTTCTGCCTGCGGTTACGGAACCCCTACCTGTCCCAGACCTGCTGTTTTCAACTCTTAATGATCGGCTATGAAAAGCCAACAGATTTATTCCTGATTATTATTTGACCATGCTTGTCATTTATGAACATTTTGAAAATCTTGGCTCTCTCTAATTTTCTCCTTCTCTCTTTCTTTCTCTCGGAGGACCTGAGCCCTGGGACCATACGTCGGGACTGCCGGGCGTGGTGGCTCCTTGCTGTCCCCAGTCCGCCTGGCCTTGCTGCTGTTCCGGTTTCAGCTGTTCTGCCTGCGGTTATGGAACCGCCACCTGTCCCAGACCTGTTGTTTTTCAACTCTTAATGATCGGCTATGAAAAGCCAACTGAATATTATTCATGATTATTATTTGACCGTGCTTGTCACTTATGAACATTTTTGAACATCTTGGCATAGTTCTGTTATAATCTCCACCCGGCACAGCCAGAAGAGGACTGGCCACCCCTCATAGCCTGGTTCCTCTCTAGGTTTCTTCCTAGGTTTTGGCCTTTCTAGGGAGTTTTTCCTAGCCACCGTGCTTCTACACCTGCATTCTAGCTGTTTGGGGTTTTAGGCTGGGTCTCTGTACAGCACTTCGAGATATTAGCTGTATTACGAAGGGCTATATAAAATAAACTTGATTGATTGATATACACACACATTAATATACACAGTCATATATACACACACATTAATATACACACACAGTCATATATACACACACACAGTCATATATACACACACAGTCATATATACACACACACAGTCATATATACACACACACAGTCATATATACACACACACAGTCATATATACACACACACAGTCATATATACACACACACAGTCATATATACACACACATTAATATACACACACAGTCATATATACACACACATTAATATATACACACAGTCATATATACACACAGTCATATATACACACAGTCATATATACACACACACAGTCATATATACACACACACAGTCATATATACACACACACAGTCATATATACACACACACAGTCATATATACACACGCATTAATATATACACACACATTAATATATACACACAGTCATTTATACACACACAATATATACACACAGTCATATATACACACACACAGTCATATATACACACACACAGTCATATATACACACACATTAATATACACACACAGTCATATACACACACAGTCATATACACACACAGTCATATACACACACAGTCATATATACACACAGTCATATATACACAGAGTCATATATACACACACATTAATATACACACACAGTCATATATACACACACATTAATATACACACACAGTCATATATACACACGTATTAATATACACATACAGTCATATATACACACGCATTAATATACACACACAGTCATATATACACACTCAGTCATATATACACACTCAGTCATATATACACACACATTAATATACACACACAGTCATATATACACACCCATTAATATACACAGTCATATATACATAGTCATATATACACACGCATTAATTTACACACAGTCATATATACACAGTCATATATACACACACATTAATATATACACACACATTAATATATACACACAGTCATATATACACACGCATTAATATACACACATAGTCATATATACACACACATTAATATACACACAGTCATATATACACAGTCATATATACACACACATTAATTTACACACAGTCATATATACACAGTCATATATACACACACATTAATATACACACATAGTCATATATACACACGCATTAATTTACACACAGTCATATATACACAGTCATATATACACACACATTAATATATACACACACATTAATATATACACACAGTCATATATACACACGCATTAATATACACACATAGTCATATATACACACACATTAATATACACACAGTCATATATACACAGTCATATATACACACACATTAATTTACACACAGTCATATATACACAGTCATATATACACACACATTAATATATACACACGCATTAATATACACACATAGTCATATATACACACGCATTAATATACACACAGTCATATATACACACGCATTAATATACACACAGTCATATATATATATATATATATATATATATATATATATACACTGCTCAAAAAAATAAAGGGAACACTTAAACAACACAATGTAACTCCAAGTCAATCACACTTCTGTGAAATCAAACTGTCCACTTAGGAAGCAACACTGATTGACAATAAATTTCACATGCTGTTGTGCAAATGGAATAGACAAAGGGTGGAAATTATAGGCAATTAGTAAGACACCCCCAAAAAGAGAATGGTTCTGCAGGTGGTGACCACACACCACTTCTCAGTTCCTATGCTTCCTGGCTGATGTTTTGGTCACTTTGGAATGCTGGCGGTGCTCTCACTCTAGTGGTAGCATGAGACGGAGTCTACAACCCACACAAGTGGCTCAGGTAGTGCAGTTCATCCAGGATGGCACATCAATGCGAGCTGTGGCAAAAAGGTTTGCTGTGTCTGTCAGCGTAGTGTCCAGAGCATGGAGGCGCTACCAGGAGACAGGCCAGTACATCAGGAGACGTGGAGGAGGCCGTAGGAGGGCAACAACCCAGCAGCAGGACCGCTACCTCCGCCTTTGTGCAAGGAGGTGCACTGCCAGAGCCGTGCAAAATGACCTCCAGCAGGCCACAAATGTGCATGTGTCAGCATATGGTCTCACAAGGGGTCTGAGGATCTCATCTCGGTACCTATTGGCAGTCAGGCTACCTCTGGCGAGCACATGGAAGGCTGTGCGGCCCCGACAAAGAAATGCCACCCCACACCATGACTGACCTATCGCCAAACCGGTCATGCTGGAGGATGTTGCAGGCAGCAGAACGTTCTCCACACTCTCCAGACTCTGTCACGTCTGTCACATGTGCTCATGTGCTCAGTGTGAACCTGCTTTCATCTGTGAAGAGCACAGGGCGCCAGTGGCGAATTTGCCAATCTTGGTGTTCTCTGGCAAATGCCAAACGTCCTGCACGGTGTTGGGCTGTAAGCACAACCCCCACCTGTGGACGTCGGGCCCTCATACCACCCTCATGGAGTCTTTTTCTGACCGTTTGAGCAGACACATGCACATTTGTGGCCTGCTGGAGGTCATTTTGCACGGCTCTGGCAGTGCACCTCCTTGCACAAAGGCGGAGGTAGCGGTCCTGCTGCTGGGTTGTTGCCCTCCTACGGCCTCCTCCACGTCTCCTGATGTACTGGCCTGTCTCCTGGTAGCGCCTCCATGCTCTGGACACTACGCTGACAGACACAGCAAACCATTTTGCCACAGCTCGCATTGATGTGCCATCCTGGATGAACTGCACTACCTGAGCCACTTGTGTGGGTTGTAGACTCCGTCTCATGCTACCACTAGAGTGAAAGCACCGCCAGCATTCAAAAGTGACCAAAACATCAGCCAGGAAGCATAGGAACTGAGAAGTGGTCTGTGATCACCACCTGCAGAATCACTCCTTTTTTGGGGGTGTCTTGCTAATTGCCTATACTTTCCACCTTTTGTCTATTCCATTTGCACAACAGCATGTGAAATTTATTGTCAATCAGTGTTGCTTCCTAAGTGGACAGTTTGATTTCACAGAAGTGTGATTGACTTGGAGTTACATTGTGTTGTTTAAGTGTTCCCTTTATTTTTTTGAGCAGTATATATATATATATATATATATATATATATATATATATATATATATATATATATATATATATATATATATATATATATATATATATATATATCTATATATATACACACACACACACACACACACACACACACACACACACACATATATATATATATATACACACACACACACACACACATATGAATACACATAGTCATATATATACACACACACACACACACATTAATTACACACACACAGTCATATATACATGTATATACACACATACATACACACACACACATTAATATACACACAGTCATTTATACACACACAGATTTATACACACAGTAGAAGTCGGAAGTTTACATACACAGGTTGGAGTCATAAAAAAATAGTTTTTCAACCACTCCACACATTTCTTGTTAACAAATTATAGTTTTCTATAATCTACTTTGTGCATGACACCATTTTTCAAACAGTTGTTTACAGACAGATTATTTCACTGTATCACAATTCCAGGGGGTCAGAAGTTTACATACACTAAGTTGACTGTGCCTTTAAACAGCTTAGAAAATTCCAGAAAATGATGTCATGGCATTAGAAGCTTATGATAGGCTAATTGACATAATTTGAGTCAATTGGAGGTGTACCTGTGGATGTATTTCAAGGCCTACCTTCAAACTCAGTGCCTCTGCTTGACATCATGGGAAAATCAAAAGAAATCAGCCAAGACTTAAGATTTTTTTTTTTGACCTCCACAAGTCTGGTTCATCATTGGAAGCCATTTCCAAACGCCTGAAGGTATCACGTTCATCTGTACAAACAATAGTACGCAAGTATAAACACCATGGGGCCACGCAGCCACCTTACTGCTCTGGAAGGAGACGCGTTCTGTCTCCTAGATATGAACGTACTTTGGTGCGAAAAGTGAAAATCAATCCCAAACAGCAGCAAAGGACCTTTCGAAGATGCTGGAGGAAACAGGTACAAAAGTCTCTATATCCACAGTTAAACGAGTCCTATATCGACGTAACCTGAAAGGCCGCTCAGCAAGGAAAAAGCCACTGCTCCAAAACCGCCATAAAAATGCCAGACTACGGTTTGCAACTCCACATGGGGACAAAGATTGTACTTTTTGGAGAAATGTCCTCTGGTCTGATGAAACAAAAATAGAACTGTTTGGCCATAATGACCATCGTTATGTTTGGAGGAAAAAGGGGGATGCTTGCAAGCCCGAAGGACACCATGGATAAGAGCGTCTGCTAAATTACTTAAATGTAATGTAAATGTAATCCCAACCGTGAAGCACAGGGGTGGCAGCAACATGTTGTGGGGGTGCTTTGCTGCAGCAGGGACTGGTGCACTTAACAAAATAGATGGCATCATGAGGCAGGAAAATGATGTGTATACATTGAAGCAACATCTCAAGACATCAGTCAGGAATTTAAAGCTTGTCCGCAAATGGGTCTTCCAAATGGACAATGACCCCAAGCATACTTCCAAAGTTGTGGCAAAATGGCTTAAGGAAAACAAAGTCAAGGTATTGGGAGTGGCCATCTCAAAGCCCTGACCTCAATCCTACTGAACATTTGTGGGCAGAACTGAAAAAGCGTGTACGAGCAAGGAGGCTTACACACCTGACTCAGTTACACCAGCTCTGTCAGGAGGAATGTGCCAAAATTCACCCAACTTATTGTGGGAAGCTTGTGGAAGGCTACCCGAAATACTTGACCCAAGTTAAACAATTTAAAGGCAATGCTACCAAATACTAAGTGCGTGGCCAAAAGTTGAGAATGACACAAATATTAATTTCCACAAAGTTTGTTGCTTCAGTGTCTTTGGATATTTTTGTCAGATGTTACTATGGAATACTGAAGTATAATTACAAGCATTTCATCAGTGTCAAAAGCTTTTATTGACAATTACATGAAGTTGATGCAAAGAGTCAATATTTGCAGTGTTGACCCTTCCTTTTCAAGAACTCTGCAATTCGCCCTGGCATGCTGTCAATTAACATCTGGGCCACATCCTGACTCATGGCAGCCCATTCTTGCATAATCAGTGCTTGGAGTTTGTCAGAATTTGTGGGTTTTTGTTTGTCCACCCGCCTCTTGAGGATTGACCACAAGTTCTCAATGGGATTAAGGTCTGGGCAGTTTCCTCGCCATGGACCCAAAATATCAATGTTTTGTCCCCCAAGCCACTAAGTTATCACTTTTACCTCATGGCAAGGTGCTCCATCATGCTGGAAAAGGCATTGTTCGTCACCAAACGGTTCCTGGATGGTTGGGAGAAGTTGCTCTTGGAGGATGTGTTGGTACCATTCTTTAATCATGGCTGTGTTCTTAGGCAAAATTGTGAGTGAGCCCACTCCCTTGGCTGAGAAGCAACCCCACACATGAATGGTCTCAGGATGCTTTACAGACGGCATGACACAGGACTGATGGTAGCGCTCACCTTGTCTTCTCCGGACAAGCGTTTTTCCGGATGCTCCAAACAATCGGAAAGGGGATTCAGAGAAAATGACTTTACCCCAGTCCTCAGCAGCCCAATCCCTGTACCTTTTCCAGAATATAAGTCTGTCCCTGATGTTTTTCCTGGAGAGAAGTGGCTTCTTTGCTGCCATTCTTGACACCAGGCCATCCTCCAAAAGTCTTAGCCTCACTGTGCTTGCAGATGCACTCACACCTGCCTGCTGCTATTCCTGAGCAAGCTCTGTACTGGTGGTACCCTGATCCCGCAGCTGAATCAACTTTAGGAGACGGTCCTGGCGCTTGCTGGACTTTCTTGGGCACCCTGAAGCCTTCTTCACAACAATTGAAGTTCTTGATGATCCGATAAATGGTTGATTTAGGTGCAATCTTACTGGCAGCAATATCCTTGCCTGTGAAGCCTTTTTTGTGCAAAGCAATGATAACGGCACGTGTTTCCTTGCAGGTAACCATGGTTGATAGAGGAAGAACAATGATTCCAAGCACCACCCTCCCTTTGAAGCTTACTAGCATTGGGCTAGTAAACGAAAGGTTGCAAGTTCAAATCCCCGAGTTGACAAGGTACAAATCTGTCGTTCTGCCCCTGAACAAGGCACTGTTCCTAGGCCATCATTGAACATGAGAATTTGTTCTTAACTGACTTGCCTAGTTAAAACCTGTTATGGCTGCACGCTGAATATTGAAAAAACTGGAAAATGTGTGCACATTTTCAAACGGCCTCCTAAGAAACTTTTTATTTTCCAATATGCATATATTTACTACTGTTGGATAGATAACAGTCTGTAGTTTCTAAAAAGGTTTGAATTGTTTCTCTAAGTCGAACAGAAATATTTTTACAGCCATTTTCCCAGCCGAATTGAGTTTTCCAAAATGCGATGTGTCTCTTTAAGACCTTCTCTATAAAAGGCCATTTGACTTGGGACGATAGAGACACGTCACAGGCGTTCGTCAGACTGTAATGCGGAAGTGAGAATTGAAAGGAGTCGAATATCTCGTCCCTGGACTGAATAACACAACTTCTTGTGAGACCTGCGCAGTTAAAAAAAAAATCCGGGCGCGAAGGATAATTTGGTCTCAGCTTCTGGAACAAGGTAGATAACGTTGAATATGATGCCTGACTACGATATTATTTGATACATGTCACAAAATCATCCTAAAGTATGTTTTTTCAATATACTTTAATTATATTATTGCAATTTATTCTGGACTTTAGATGTGAAACGACGGAAGAATTTTTTGAAGAAACGCTTTCTAGCGCAGCAATGCTATCGTGCTAGCTAACCAAAGAGGGAAATAATTCGTTCTGGAACCCAACTAAAGACTCTACTGGACATTGGACCCCGTTACAACATTCTGATGGAGTATCAAGAAAGATAAGACCCAATTTGGGATGCTTTTTCATATATATGTCGAACTGTTGAATGCTAACTCTGCTAACTGTGCTAGGCTAGCGCTTGACTAGAATCAATGCTGCCTTATGCTAGCTTATGATGTTAGCTAATATAACGATATTGTGTTTTCGCTGTAAAACACTTCAAAAATCGGAAATGTTGGCTTTATTCACACGATATCTGTCTTTCATTAGTTATCCACCATATGTTTTTCTGAAATGTTTTATGAGGTGTAATTAGTAGCCGACGTTGGTGTATGTATTTTCTCTGGCTACTCCCGGCTGGATTCAGACTGTAGCTATGTATTAGCATTTTTGGGTAGCATCAATGTAAAACTGATTTATAGCTAAAATATGCACTTTTTATGAACAAAACATAGATTTATTGTGTAACATGTTATATGACTGTCATCTGAGGTCGTTTTTTCTGGGCTCTTTAGGTTGGTTTTAGTTTATTTCGGTTGGTTGTGCATGCTACTTCAATCATAATTCATACTTCATAATCATAATTCATACGTGTCTGTCCACTTTTGTATTTGGTGGTGAGCTAACATAAATATATGTGGTGTTTTCTCTGTAAAACATTTAAAAAAATCGGACATGTTGGCTGGATTGACAAGATGTTTATCTTTCAAATGCTGTATTGGACTTGTTAATGTGTAAAAGTTAAATATTTTTAAAAAATAGATTTTGAATTTCGCGCCCTGCAGGGGTGTCATTTTCGGTCCGAGGTCGGGCTTGCACCCCAAACAGGTTAAATAAAGGTAAAATAACATTTTTTTAAAATTCGAACTCAATCAGCATGACAGAGTGATCTCCAGCCTTGTCCTCATCAACACTCACAACTGTGTTAACGAGAGAATCACTGACATGATGTCAGCTGGTCCTTTTGTGGCAGGGCTGATATGCAGTGGAAATGTGTTTGGGGGTTCATTTGCATGGCAAAGAGGGACTTTGCAATTAATTGCAATTCATCTGATAACTCTTCATAACATTCTGGAGTATATGCAAATTGTCATCATACAAACTGAGACAGCAGACTTTGTGAAAATTAATATTCGTGTCATTCTTAAAACATTTGGCCACGACTGTATATAAACTTCTGACCCACTGGGAATGTGATGAAAGAAATAAAAGCTGAAATAAATCATTCTCTACTATTATTCTGACATTTCACATTCTTAAAATAAAGTGGTGATCCCAACTGACCTAAGACAGGTAATTTTTACTAGGATTAAATATCAGGAATTGTGAAAAACTGAGTTGAGATGTATTAGGTTAAGGTGTATGTATACCTCCGACTTCAACTGTATACACACACACACACACACACACACACATACAACCCAGACGTGTTCATGCATGTGTGTAGTATGTACATGTATATTTGTTTGTACATATTGACATTGGTACCTCTTTGTGTGTGACTGTCTCCATGATGGTACCAAAGGCAGGGATAGTAGATATCCTAACTGAACTGTAAACCAGACAGGCGTTTCAATAGAGACAGGTCTCTGCTTTATAAACACTACAAGGTGCAGCTCTGACAATAACAATATAAAACTGACCAACACCAACCAAGAGAGAGAGGAAACGGTTAGGATGGAGAGAGGAAGAGGTAGAGAGGGGTGGAAAAGGAACTAGGGAGGAAGAGGTTACGAGGGAGAGAGGAAGAGGGGAGGTTACACGGAAGAGAGAAACGAAGAGGTTACGAGGGAGGGAGAAAGAGGTTACGAGGGAGGGAGAAAGAGGTTACGAGGGAGAGAGGAAGAGGGGAGGTTACACGGAAGAGAGAGAGGAAGAGGGGAGATTACACGGAAGAGAGAAACGAAGAGGTTACGAGGGAGGGAGAAAGAGGTTACGAGGGAGGGAGAAAGAGGTTACGAGGGAGAGAGAAAGAGGTTACGAGGGAGAGAGAAAGAGGTTACGAGGGAGAGAGAAAGAGGTTACGAGGGAGAGAGGAAGAGGGGAGGTTACACGGAAGAGAGAGAGGAAGAGGGGAGGTTACACGGAAGAGAGAAACTAAGAAGTTACGAGGGAGGGAGGGAGAAAGAGGTTACGAGGGAGAGAGGGAGAAAGAGGTTACGAGGGAGAAAGAGGTTACGAGGGAGAAAGAGGTTACGAGGGAGAAAGAGGTTACGAGGGAGAAAGAGGTTACGAGGGAGAAAGAGGTTACGAGGGAGAGAGGAAGAGGGGAGGTTACACGGAAGAGAGGAAGAGGGGAGGTTACACGGAAGAGAGAGAGGAAGAGGGGAGGTTACACGGAAGAGAGAGAGGAAGAGGGGAGGTTACACGGAAGAGAGAGAGGAAGAGGGGAGGTTACACGGAAGAGAGAAACGAAGAGGTTACGAGGGAGGGAGGGAGAAAGAGGTTACGAGGGAGAGAGGGAGAAAGAGGTTACGAGGGAGAAAGAGGTTACGAGGGAGAGAGAAAGAGGTTACGAGGGAGAGAGAAAGAGGTTACGAGGGAGAAAGAGGTTACGAGGGAGAAAGAGGTTACGAGGGAGAAAGAGGTTACGAGGGAGAAAGAGGTTACGAGGGAGAAAGAGGTTACGAGGGAGAGAGGGAGAAAGAGGTTACGAGGGAGAAAGAGGTTACGAGGGAGAAAGAGGTTACGAGGGAGAAAGAGGTTACGAGGGAGAAAGAGGTTACGAGGGAGAAAGAGGTTACGAGGGAGAAAGAGGTTACGAGGGAGAAAGAGGTTACGAGGGAGAAAGAGGTTACGAGGGAGAAAGAGGTTACGAGGGAGAAAGAGGTTACGAGGGAGAAAGAGGTTACGAGGGAGAAAGAGGTTACGAGGGAGAAAGAGGTTACGAGGGAGAAAGAGGTTACGAGGGAGAAAGAGGTTACGAGGGAGAGAGGAAGAGGGGAGGTTACACGGAAGAGAGAGAGGAAGAGGGGAGGTTACACGGAAGAGAGAAACGAAGAGGTTACGAGGGAGGGAGGGAGAAAGAGGTTACGAGGGAGAGAGGGAGAAAGAGGTTACGAGGGAGAAAGAGTTTACGAGGGAGAGAGAAAGAGTTTACGAGGGAGAGAGAAAGAGGTTACGAGGGAGAAAGAGGTTACGAGGGAGAAAGAGGTTACGAGGGAGAAAGAGGTTACGAGGGAGAAAGAGGTTACGAGGGAGAAAGAGGTTACGAGGGAGAAAGAGGTTACGAGGGAGAAAGAGGTTACGAGGGAGAAAGAGGTTACGAGGGAGAGAGGGAGAAAGAGGTTACGAGGGAGAGAGGGAGAAAGAGGTTACGAGGGAGAGAGGGAGAAAGAGGTTACGAGGGAGAGAGGGAGAAAGAGGTTACGAGGGAGAGAGGGAGAAAGAGGTTACGAGGGAGAGAGAAAGAGGTTACGAGGGAGAAAGAGGTTACGAGGGAGAAAGAGGTTACGAGGGAGAAAGAGGTTACGAGGGAGAAAGAGGTTACGAGGGAGAGGAGGTTACGAGGGAGAAAGAGGTTACGAGGGAGAGAGGGAGAAAGAGGTTACGAGGGAGAGAGGGAGAAAGAGGTTACGAGGGAGAGAGGAAGAGGGGTGGTTACACGGAAGAGAGAGAGGAAGAGGGGAGGTTACACAGAAGAGAGAAACGAAGAGGTTACGAGGGAGGGAGGGAGAAAGAGGTTACGAGGGAGAAAGAGGTTACGAGGGAGAAAGAGGTTACGAGGGAGAAAGAGGTTACGAGGGAGAAAGAGGTTACGAGGGAGAAAGAGGTTACGAGGGAGAGAGGGAGAAAGAGGTTACGAGGGAGAGAGGGAGAAAGAGGTTACGAGGGAGAGAGGGAGAAAGAGGTTACGAGGGAGAGAGGGAGAAAGAGGTTACGAGGGAGAAAGAGTTTACGAGGGAGAGAGAAAGAGTTTACGAGGGAGAGAGAAAGAGTTTACGAGGGAGAAAGAGGTTACGAGGGAGAAAGAGGTTACGAGGGAGAAAGAGGTTACGAGGGAGAGGAGGTTACGAGGGAGAAAGAGGTTACGAGGGAGAGAGGGAGAAAGAGGTTACGAGGGAGAGAGGGAGAAAGAGGTTACGAGGGAGAGAGGAAGAGGGGTGGTTACACGGAAGAGAGAGAGGAAGAGGGGAGGTTACACAGAAGAGAGAAACGAAGAGGTTACGAGGGAGGGAGGGAGAAAGAGGTTACGAGGGAGAAAGAGGTTACGAGGGAGAAAGAGGTTACGAGGGAGAAAGAGGTTACGAGGGAGAAAGAGGTTACGAGGGAGAAAGAGGTTACGAGGGAGAAAGAGTTTACGAGGGAGAGAGGGAGAAAGAGGTTACGAGGGAGGGAGAAAGAGGTTACGAGGGAGGGAGAAAGAGGTTACGAGGGAGGGAGAAAGAGGTTACGAGGAAGAGAGAAAGAGTTTACGAGGGAGAGAGAAAGAGGTTACGAGGGAGAGAGAAAGAGTTTACGAGGGAGAGAGAAAGAGTTTACGAGGGAGAGAGAAAGAGTTTACGAGGGAGAGAGAAAGAGTTTACGAGGGAGAGAGAAAGAGTTTACGAGGGAGAGAGAAAGAGTTTACGAGGGAGGGAGAAAGAGGTTGCGAGGGAGAGGAAGAGGTTGCGAGGGAGAGGAAGAGGTTGCGAGGGAGAGGAAGAGGTTGCGAGGGAGAGGAAGAGGTTGCGAGGGAGAGGAAGAGGTTGCGAGGGAGAGGAAGAGGTTGCGAGGGAGAGGAAGAGGTTGCGAGGGAGAGGAAGAGGTTGCGAGGGAGAGGAAGAGGTTGCGAGGGAGAGGAAGAGGTTGCGAGGGAGAGGAAGAGGTTGCGAGGGAGAGGAAGAGGTTGCGAGGGAGAGGAAGAGGTTGCGAGGGAGAGGAAGAGGTTGCGAGGGAGAGGAAGAGGTTGCGAGGGAGAGGAAGAGGTTGCGAGGGAGAGGAAGAGGTTGCGAGGGAGAGGAAGAGGTTGCGAGGGAGAGGAAGAGGTTTCGAGGGAGAGGAAGAGGTTACGAGGGGGAGGAAGAGGTTATGAGGGGGAGGAAGAGGTTACGAGGGAGAGGGGGAGGAAGAGGTTACGAGGGAGAGGAAGAGGTTACGAGGGAGAGGGGGAGGAAGAGGAAGAGGTTACGAGGGAGAGGGGGAGGAAGAGGAAGAGGTTACGAGGGAGATGGGGAGGAAGAGGTTACGAGGGAGAGGGGAAGGTTACGAGGGAGAGGAAACGAGGGAGAGGAAGAGGTTACGAGGGAGAGGAAGAGGTTACGAGGGAGAGGAAGAGGTTACGAGGGAGAGGAAGAGGTTACGAGGGAGAGGGGGAGGAAGAGGTTACGAGGGAGAGGGGGAGGAAGAGGTTACGAGGGAGAGGGGGAGGAAGAGGTTACGAGGGAGATGGGGAGGAAGAGGTTACGAGGGAGAGGGGAAGGTTACGAGGGAGAGGAAACGAGGGAGAGGAAGAGGTTACGAGGAAGAGGTTACGAGGAAGAGGTTACGAGGAAGAGGAAGAGGTTACGAGGAAGAGAGAGGTGAAGACAATCAGGACCTGAGGGTTGGAGGCTTGGGGGAGGGATCTGCTAAAAAAATGGGTGAGGAGGAGGAGAGGGGGTAAGAAATGACAGCTGAGCATGCTGGGATACCTCGAAATGCAGCCAATCAGAGAACGAGTTGAGTTAGTGTTGCAGACTGATGATTCGATGAACATGATTGGGTAGTTACTAGACGGTTATGCCAGAAAGGACAAAATCACCTATATCTTCAGTACCTCAGATATTTGGTATTAATTGACTATAGTTAAGGTTTGGGTTTATGAAATGGTTTAGGTTAGATGTAAGAATTTAGGTTAGTGTTTAAAATCACATTTTATATTTAGAATGCATCCTACTTCCGTCCTTTCAAGCACGGTTATATAGTGACGACCTGGTTGTGGGTTAGTGACGCAGGCTGCGTGACCCAATAATAACTTGTGATGGGTAATGTCGCACACTGATGATGCGTGGTGTTAGTGACAGTCAACATTAACGACACAGAACCGGTCGACCGCACCTCAACCTCTACAGGAAGAAACCCCAAAGAAGAGTTTTTTTTACCCAGAGTCAGACAGACTTGAAACCATCTGAGAGAGCAAAGAAAATATACATTTTTAGAGAGAGCACCTACTTTGTACTGGATTCATGCTGTAATGCCTCAGTGTCTCTATCCCTGAGTTTGAGACAATTTAGTTCACTTTAGTCAAGTTCACGTTATTTACCTTTGAGTCGTATTTGTTTCGCATTCTGAGCTCTTTGATTGTCTGCCCCAATCAAATCAACTATTAAACAAATCAAAATCTCCCGATGATGTGGGGTTCTTCCTGCGAGGTGGAGGTAGAGTCGAGGTGGCCAGACGAGGCAGCGGGGGGACACTTACATTTCAGGGTCACTGGAGAGAGTGATGAGAGCGGGCACCACCCTCTGAGCCACCAGCGTCTCATTCACCCCCTTCACCAGCAGCTGATTGGACAACACAGCCGAAAGGTCACAGTGATGTCACAGCCCAGGGCATGGACAGAGCCAGCAGTGTCATGGCAACACGCCGAACGAGAGGGAGGAGAGGAAAAAGACAAACGGTAAGAAAGTGATAAACAACAAGTAGTAGCAGCATGGCGCACACACACACTATGAGACGGTGGGAGGGGGTTGTCTACACCACTATGACAGTGAAGGGGGGAGAGGGGTGTCTACACCACTATGACAGTGAAGGGGGGAGAGGGGTGTCTACACCACTATGACAGTGAAGGGGGAGAGGGGTGTCTACACCACTATGACAGTGAAGGGGGAGAGGGGTGTCTACACCACTATGACAGTGAAGGGGGAGAGGGGTGTCTATACCACTATGACAGTGAAGGGGGAGAGGGGTGTCTATACCACTACGACAGTGAAGGGGGAAGTCTATACCACTACGACAGTGAAGGGGGAAGTCTATACCACTACGACAGTGAAGGGGGAGAGGGGTGTCTATACCACTACGACAGTGAAGGGGGAGAGGGGTGTCTATACCACTACGACAGTAAAGGTGGGTGTCTATACCACTACGACAGTGAAGGGGGAGAGGGGTGTCTATACCAGTACGACAGTGAAGGGGGGAGAGGGGTGTCTATACCACTATGACAGTGAAGGGGGGAGAGGGGTGTCTACACCACTACGACAGTGAAGGGGGGAGAGGGGTGTCTATACCACTACGACAGTGAAGGGGGGAGTCTATACCACTACGACAGTGAAGGGGGGAGTCTATACCACTACGACAGTGAAGGGGGAGAGGGGTGTCTATACCACTACGACAGTGAAGGGGGGAGAGGGGTGTCTATACCACTACGACAGTGAAGGGGGAAGAGGGGTGTCTATATCACTACGACAGTGAAGGGGGGAGAGGGGTGTCTATATCACTACGACAGTGAAGGGGGAGAGGGGTGTCTATACCACTACGACAGTAAAGGGGGAGAGGGGTGTCTATATCACTACGACAGTAAAGGTGGGTGTCTATACCACTACGACAGTGAAGGGGGAGAGGGATGTCTATACCACTACGACAGTAAAGGGGGAGAGGGATGTCTATACCACTACGACAGTGAAGGGGGGAGAGCGGTGTCTATATCACTATGACAGTGAAGGGGGGAGAGGGGTGTCTATATCACTATGACAGTGAAGGGGGGAGAGGGGTGTCTATACCACTACGACAGTAAAGGTGGGTGTCTATACCACTACGACAGTAAAGGTGGGTGTCTATACCACTACGACAGTGAAGGGGGGAGAGGGGTGTCTATACCACTACGACAGTGAAGGTGGGAGAGGGGTGTCTAGACCACTACGACAGTAAAGGTGGGTGTCTATACCACTACGACAGTGAAGGGGGGAGAGGGGTGTCTATACCACTACGACAGTGAAGGGGGGAGAGGGGTGTCTATACCACTACGACAGTGAAGGGGGGAGAGGGGTGTCTATACCACTATGACAGTGAAGGGGGGAGAGGTGTCTATACCACTACGACAGTAAAGGTGGGTGTCTATACCACTACGACAGTGAAGGGGGGAGAGGGGTGTCTATACCACTACGACAGTGAAGGGGGAGAGGGGTGTCTATATCACTACGACAGAGAAGGGGGGAGAGGGGTGTCTATACCACTATGACAGTGAAGGGGGGAGAGGGGTGTCTATACCACTACGACAGTGAAGGGGGGAGAGGGGTGTCTATACCACTACGACAGTGAAGGGGGGAGAGGGGTGTCTATACCACTACGACAGTGAAGGGGGAGAGGGGTGTCTATACCACTATGACAGTGAAGGGGGGAGAGGGGTGTCTATACCACTATGACAGTAAAGGAGGGAGAGGGGTGTCTATATCACTACGACAGTGAAGGGGGAGAGGGGTGTCTATACCACTACGACAGTAAAGGGGGAGAGGGGTGTCTATATCACTACGACAGTAAAGGTGGGTGTCTATACCACTACGACAGTGAAGGGGAGAGAGGGGTGTCTATACCACTACGACAGTAAAGGGGGAGAGGGGTGTCTATACCACTACGACAGTAAAGGTGCGTGTCTATACCACTACGACAGTGAAGGGGGAGAGGGGTGTCTATACCACTACGACAGTGAAGGGGGGAGAGGGGTGTCTATACCACTACGACAGTGAAGGTGGGAGAGGGGTGTCTATACCACTACGACAGTGAAGGGGGGGAGAGGGGTGTCTATACCACTACGACAGAGAAGGGGGGAGAGGGGTGTCTATACCACTATGACAGTGAAGGGGGGAGAGAGGTGTCTATACCACTACGACAGTGAAGGGGGAGAGGTGTCTATACCACTATGACAGTGAAGGGGGGAGAGGGGTGTCTATACCACTACGACAGTGAAGGGAGGAGAGGGGTGTCTATACCACTACGACAGTGAAGGGGGGAGAGGGGTGTCTATACCACTATGACAGTGAAGGGGGGAGAGGTGTCTATACCACTACGACAGTAAAGGTGGGTGTCTATACCACTACGACAGTGAAGGGGGAGAGGGGTGTCTATACCACTACGACAGTGAAGGGGGAGAGGGGTGTCTATACCACTACGACAGTGAAGGGGGAGAGGGGTGTCTATACCACTACGACAGTGGAGGGGGAGAGGGGTGTCTATACCACTACGACAGTGGAGGGGGAGAGGGGTGTCTATACCACTACGACAGTGAAGAGGGAGAGGGGTGTCTATACCACTACGACAGTGGAGGGGGAGAGGGGTGTCTATACCACTACGACAGTGAAGGGGTAGAGGGGTGTCTATACCACTACGACAGTGAAGGGGGGAGAGGGGTGTCTATACCACTATGACAGTGAAGGGGTAGAGGGGTGTCTATACCACTATGACAGTGAAGGGGGGAGAGGGGTGTCTATACCACTATGACAGTGAAGGGGGAGAGGGGTGTCTATACCACTATGACAGTGAAGGGGGGAGAGGGGTGTCTATACCACTACGACAGTGAAGGGGGAGAGGTGTGTCTATACCACTATGACAGTGAAGGGGGGAGTCTATACCACTATGACAGTGAAGGGGGGAGTCTATACCACTATGACAGTGAAGGGGGGAGAGGGGTGTCTATACCACTACGACAGTGAAGGGGGGAGAGGGGTGTCTATACCACTACGACAGTGAAGGGGGAGAGGTGTCTATACCACTATGACAGTGAAGGGGGGAGAGGGGTGTCTATACCACTACGACAGTGAAGGGGGAGAGGGGTGTCTATACCACTACGACAGTGAAGGGGGGAAAGGTGTCTATACCACTACGACAGTGAAGGGGGGAGTTTATACCACTACGACAGTGAAGGGGGGAGTCTATACCACTACGACAGTGAAGGGGGGAGTCTATACCACTACGACAGTGAAGGGGGGAGTCTATACCACTACGACAGTGAAGGTGGAGAGGGGTGTCTATACCACTACGACAGTGAAGGGGGGAGAGGGGTGTCTATACCACTACAACAGTGAAGGGGGAGAGGGGTGTCTATACCACTACGACAGTGAAGGGGGGAGTCTATACCACTACGACAGTGAAGGGGGGAGTCTATACCACTACGACAGTGAAGGGGGAGAGGGGTGTCTATACCACTACGACAGTGAAGGGGGGAGAGGGGTGTCTATACCACTACGACAGTGAAGGGGGGAGATGGGTGTCTATACCACTACGACAGTGAAGGGGGAAGAGGGGTGTCTATATCACTACGACAGTGAAGGGGGGAGAGGGGTGTCTATATCACTACGACAGTGAAGGGGGGAGAGGGGTGTCTATACCACTACGACAGTAAAGGGGGAGAGGGGTGTCTATATCACTACGACAGTGAAGGGGGAGAGGGGTGTCTATACCACTACGACAGTAAAGGGGGAGAGGGGTGTCTATATCACTACGACAGTGAAGGGGGAGAGGGGTGTCTATACCACTACGACAGTAAAGGGGGAGAGGGGTGTCTATATCACTACGACAGTAAAGGTGGGTGTCTATACCACTACGACAGTGAAGGGGGAGAGGGATGTCTATACCACTACGACAGTAAAGGGGGAGAGGGATGTCTATACCACTATGACAGTGAAGGGGGGAGAGGGGTGTCTATATCACTATGACAGTGAAGGGGGGAGAGGGGTGTCTATATCACTATGACAGTGAAGGGGGGAGAGGGGTGTCTATACCACTACGACAGTAAAGGTGGGTGTCTATACCACTACGACAGTAAAGGTGGGTGTCTATACCACTACGACAGTGAAGGGGGGAGAGGGGTGTCTATACCACTACGACAGTGAAGGTGGGTGTCTATACCACTACGACAGTGAAGGGGAGAGGGGTGTCTATACCACTACGACAGTGAAGGGGGGAGAGGGGTGTCTAGACCACTACGACAGTAAAGGTGGGTGTCTATACCACTACGACAGTGAAGGGGGGAGAGGGGTGTCTATACCACTACGACAGTGAAGGGGGGAGAGGGGTGTCTATACCACTATGACAGTGAAGGGGGGAGAGGTGTCTATACCACTACGACAGTAAAGGTGGGTGTCTATACCACTACGACAGTGAAGGGGGGAGAGGGGTGTCTATACCACTACGACAGTGAAGGGGGAGAGGGGTGTCTATATCACTACGACAGAGAAGGGGGGAGAGGGGTGTCTATACCACTATGACAGTGAAGGGGGGGAGAGGTGTCTATACCACTACGACAGAGAAGGGGGGAGAGGGGTGTCTATACCACTATGACAGTGAAGGGGGGAGAGAGGTGTCTATACCACTACGACAGTGAAGGGGGCGAGGTGTCTATACCACTATGACAGTGAAGGGGGGAGAGGGGTGTCTATACCACTACGACAGTGAAGGGGGGAGAGGGGTGTCTATACCACTACGACAGTGAAGGGGGAGAGGGGTGTCTATACCACTATGACAGTGAAGGGGTAGAGGGGTGTCTATACCACTATGACAGTAAAGGGGGGAGAGGGGTGTCTATACCACTATGACAGTGAAGGGGGGAGTCTATACCACTATGACAGTAAAGGGGGGAGAGGGGTGTCTATATCACTACGACAGTGAAGGGGGAGAGGGGTGTCTATACCACTACGACAGTAAAGGGGGAGAGGGGTGTCTATATCACTACGACAGTAAAGGTGGGTGTCTATACCACTACGACAGTGAAGGGGAGAGAGGGGTGTCTATACCACTACGACAGTAAAGGGGGAGAGGGGTGTCTATACCACTACGACAGTAAAGGTGGGTGTCTATACCACTACGACAGTGAAGGGGGAGAGGGGTGTCTATACCACTACGACAGTGAAGGGGGGAGAGGGGTGTCTATACCACTACGACAGTGAAGGGAGGAGAGGGGTGTCTATACCACTACGACAGTGAAGGGAGGAGAGGGGTGTCTATACCACTACGACAGTGAAGGGGGGAGAGGGGTGTCTATACCACTATGACAGTGAAGGGGGGAGAGGTGTCTATACCACTACGACAGTAAAGGTGGGTGTCTATACCACTACGACAGTGAAGGGGGGAGAGGGGTGTCTATACCACTATGACAGTGAAGGGGTAGAGGGGTGTCTATACCACTATGACAGTGAAGGGGGGAGAGGGGTGTCTATACCACTATGACAGTGAAGGGGGAGAGGGGTGTCTATACCACTATGACAGTGAAGGGGGGAGAGGGGTGTCTATACCACTACGACAGTGAAGGGGGAGAGGTGTGTCTATACCACTACGACAGTGAAGGGGGGAGTCTATACCACTATGACAGTGAAGGGGGGAGAGGGGTGTCTATACCACTACGACAGTGAAGGGGGGAGAGGGGTGTCTATACCACTACGACAGTGAAGGGGGAGAGGTGTCTATACCACTATGACAGTGAAGGGGGGAGAGGGGTGTCTATACCACTACGACAGTGAAGGGGGAGAGGGGTGTCTATACCACTACGACAGTGAAGGGGGAGAGGTGTCCATACCACTACGACAGTGAAGGGGGGAGAGGGGTGTCTAGACCACTACGACAGTGATGGGGGAAGAGGGGTGTCTATACCACTACGACAGTGATGGGGGAAGAGGGGTGTCTATACCACTACGACAGTGAAGGGGGAGAGGTGTCTATACCACTACGACAGTGAAGGGGGAGAGGTGTCTATACCACTATGACAGTGAAGGGGGGAGTCTATACCACTATGACAGTGAAGGGGGGAGAGGGGTGTCTATACCACTACGACAGTGAAGGGGGGAGAGGGGTGTCTATACCACTACGACAGTGAAGGGGGAGAGGTGTCTATACCACTATGACAGTGAAGGGGGGAGAGGGGTGTCTATACCACTACGACAGTGAAGGGGGAGAGGGGTGTCTATACCACTACGACAGTGAAGGGGGAGAGGGGTGTCTATACCACTACGACAGTGAAGCGGGAGAGGGGTGTCTAGACCACTACGACAGTGATGGGGGAAGAGGGGTGTCTATACCACTACGACAGTGAAGGGGGGAGAGGGGTGTCTATACCACTACGACAGTGAAGGGGGGAAGAGGGGTGTCTATACCACTACGACAGTGATGGGGGAAGAGGGGTGTCTATACCACTACGACAGTGAAGGGGGAGAGGGGTGTCTAGACCACTACGACAGTGATGGGGAGAGGGGTGTCTAGACCACTACGACAGTGATGGGGGGAGAGGGGTGTCTATACCACTACGACAGTGATGGGGGGAGAGGGGTGTCTATACCACTACGACAGTAAAGGGGGGAGTCTATACCACTACGACAGTGAAGGGGGGAGTCTATACCACTACGACAGTGAAGGGGTGAGTCTATACCACTACGACAGTGAAGGGGGGAGTCTATAACACTACGACAGTGAAGGGGGGAGTCTATAACACTAAGACAGTGAAGGGGGGAGTCTATACCACTACGACAGTGAAGGGGGGAGTCTATACCACTACGACAGTGAAGGGGGGAGTCTATACCACTACGACAGTGAAGGGGGGAGTCTATACCACTACGACAGTGAAGGGGGGAGTCTATACCACTACGACAGTGAAGGGGGGAGTCTATACCACTACGACAGTGAAGGGGGGAGTCTATACCACTACGACAGTGAAGGGGGGAGTCTATACCACTACGACAGTGAAGGGGGGAGTCTATACCACTACGACAGTGAAGGGGAGAGGGGTGTCTATACCACTATGACAGTGAAGGGGGGAGAGGGGTGTCTAGACCACTACGACAGTGAAGGGGGGAGTCTATACCACTACGACAGTGATGGGGGGAGAGGGGTGTCTATAACACTACGACAGTGATGGGGGGAGAGGGGTGTCTATACCACTACGACAGTAAAGGGGGGAGTCTATACCACTACGACAGTGAAGGGGAGAGTCTATACCACTACGACAGTGAAGGGGGGAGTCTATGCCACTACGACAGTGAAGGGGGGAGAGGGGTGTCTATACCACTACGACAGTGAAGGGGGGAGAGGGGTGTCTATACCACTACGACAGTGAAGGGGAGAGAGGGGTGTCTATACCACTACGACAGTAAAGGGGAGAGTCTATACCACTACGACAGTGAAGGGGGGAGTCTATACCACTACGACAGTGAAGGGGAGAGAGGGGTGTCTATACCACTACGACAGTAAAGGGGAGAGTCTATACCACTACGACAGTGATGGGGGAGAGAGGTGTCTATACCACTACGACAGTAAAGGGGAGAGTCTATACCACTACGACAGTGAAGGGGGGAGAGAGGTGTCTATACCACTACGACAGTGATGGGGGAGTCTATACCACTACGACAGTGAAGGGGGGAGAGAGGTGTCTATACCACTACGACAGTGATGGGGGAGTCTATACCACTATGACAGTGAAGGGGGGAGAGGGGTGTCTATATCACTACGACAGTGAATGGGGGAGAGGGGTGTCTATGCCACTACGACAGTGAAGGGGGGAGTCTATACCACTACGACAGTGAAGGGGGGAGAGGGGTGTCTATGCCACTACGACAGTGAAGGGGGAAGAGGGGTGTCTATACCACTACGACAGTGAAGGGGAGAGAGGGGTGTCTATACCACTATGACAGTGAAGGGGGGAGAGGGGTGTCTATATCACTACGACAGTGAAGGGGGGAGAGGGGTGTCTATGCCACTACGACAGTGAAGGGGGGAGAGGGGTGTCTATACCACTACGACAGTGAAGGGGGGAGTCTATGCCACTACGACAGTGAAGGGGGGAGAGGGGTGTCTATACCACTACGACAGTGAAGGGGGGAGAGGGGTGTCTATACCACTACGACAGTGAAGGGGAGAGAGGGGTGTCTATACCACTACGACAGTAAAGGGGAGAGTCTATACCACTACGACAGTGAAGGGGGGAGAGGGGTGTCTATACCACTACGACAGTGATGGGGGAGTCTATACCACTACGACAGTGAAGGGGGGAGAGAGGTGTCTATACCACTACGACAGTGATGGGGGAGTCTATACCACTACGACAGTGAAGGGGGGAGAGAGGTGTCTATACCACTACGACAGTGATGGGGGAGTCTATACCACTATGACAGTGAAGGGGGGAGAGGGGTGTCTATATCACTACGACAGTGAATGGGGGAGAGGGGTGTCTATGCCACTACGACAGTGAAGGGGGGTGTCTATGCCACTACGACAGTGAAGGGGGGAGAGGGGTGTCTATGCCACTACGACAGTGAAGGGGGAAGAGGGGTGTCTATACCACTACGACAGTGAAGGGGAGAGAGGGGTGTCTATATCACTACGACAGTGAAGGGGAGAGAGGGGTGTCTATACCACTACGACAGTGAAGGGGAGAGAGGGGTGTCTATATCACTACGACAGTGAAGGGGGGAGAGGGGTGTCTATACCACTATGACAGTGAAGGGGGGGAGAGGGGTGTCTATACCACTACGACAGTGAAGGGGAGAGAGGGGTGTCTATACCACTACGACAGTAAAGGGGAGAGTCTATACCACTACGACAGTGAAGGGGGGAGAGGGGTGTCTATACCACTACGACAGTGATGGGGGAGTCTATACCACTACGACAGTGAAGGGGGGAGAGAGGTGTCTATACCACTACGACAGTGATGGGGGAGTCTATACCACTACGACAGTGAATGGGGGAGAGGGGTGTCTATGCCACTACGACAGTGAAGGGGGGTGTCTATGCCACTACGACAGTGAAGGGGGGAGAGGGGTGTCTATATCACTACGACAGTGAATGGGGGAGAGGGGTGTCTATGCCACTACGACAGTGAAGGGGGGTGTCTATGCCACTACGACAGTGAAGGGGGGAGAGGGGTGTCTATGCCACTACGACAGTGAAGGGGGAAGAGGGGTGTCTATACCACTACGACAGTGAAGGGGAGAGAGGGGTGTCTATATCACTACGACAGTGAAGGGGAGAGAGGGGTGTCTATACCACTACGACAGTGAAGGGGAGAGAGGGGTGTCTATATCACTACGACAGTGAAGGGGGGAGAGGGGTGTCTATACCACTATGACAGTGAAGGGGGGGAGAGGGGTGTCTATACCACTATGACAGTGAAGGGGGGAGAGGGGTGTCTATATCACTACGACAGTGAAGGGGGGAGAGGGGTGTCTATGCCACTACGACAGTGAAGGGGGGAGAGGGGTGTCTATACCACTACGACAGTGAAGGGGGGAGAGGGGTGTCTATACCACTACGACAGTGAAGGGGGGAGAGGGGTGTCTATACCACAACGACAGTGAAGGGGGGGAGAGGGGTGTCTAGA